>NC_142598.1:16221625-16489125 GCF_965207765.1 Zootoca vivipara
TTCTCTGGAGCAGCAGAAAACAACCTTTCACCCTCTTCTATATGACATCCTTTTATATATTTGAACATGGCTATCATATCACCCCTTAACCTTCTCTTCTCCAGGCTAAAGATACCCAGCTCCCTGAGCCATTCCTCATAAGGCATCGTTTCCAGGCCTTTGACCATTTTGGTTGCTCTCTTCTAGACACGTTCCAGCTTGTCAGTATCCTTCTTGAACTGTGGTGCCCAGAACTGGACACAGTATTCCAGGTGAGGTCTGACCAGAGCGGAATACAGTGGTACAATTACTTCCCTTGATCTAGATGCTATACTCCTATTGGTGCAGCCCAGAATTGCATTGGCTTTTTTAGCTGCTGCATCACACTGTTGACTCATGCCAAGGTTGTGCTCTACTAAGACTCCTAGATCCTTTTCACATGTATTGCTCTCAAGCCAGGTGTCACCCATCCTGTATTTGTGCCTTTCATTTTTTTGCCCAAGTGTAGTCTCCCTGTTAAAATTCATCTTGTTTGCTTTGGCCCAGTTGTCTAATCTGTTAAGGTCATTTTGAAGTGTGATCCTGTCCTCTGGGGTATTAGCCACCCCACCCCACCCCCCCAATTTGGTGTCACCTGCAAACTTGCTCAGGGCTGTACATGTAACAATCAGGGAGAGGAGGGAATTGAAGTTGGTGCAACTTTTCTTGTTTGTTAGGGCTGCCAGGGTAATATCTGTTTACCTTTCAAAGCATCAATGAAGTGAGAGAAGGAAATGCTATGGCTGCTTCCTCCCTGGTTCCCTTGGCTGTCTTTCCTTGCCTGCCTCAGGGGCAGCAAGACTAATAATGAGATGGTTCTTGGGTGGCACGAAGGAGGAGATGTATAGGGGATATAGCTCAGCTGGTACAGCATGCGACTCTTAATCTCAGGGTTGTAGGTTTGAGCCCCACATTGGACAAAAGATTCCTGCATTGCATGGAGCTGGACTAGATTACCCTCGTGGTCCCTTCTGACTCTACAATTCTATGATTCTGGCCTGCAGCATGATGCTGTGTGCAATAATGTTTCTAAATTCATTGTTTTTTGAATAAACGAAAAACCAAAAAAAGTCGTTCTTGTGCTTCAAAATCCTGCAGAAACTCTTTGCCAGCGAACATGAATAAAGGCATACATCACAGGCTATGAAGGCTACATAAAGGCAAAACTATACATTACATGCAAATTTGTTTCAGAGAACCCAATGGCTTTTTTTTTTGGAAGGCAAAACAGCTTCAGGAAGAGATTGTTTGGATTGTGTGCTAAGCCCTTTCTGCGCCAACCACTTCTTTGCTAAAAATCACACCCCCAAGCTGTTTGTCTCACATGAGGCCTCACATACATATTTGTATGTACACATCTGAAACCCTGTAGGGGAAAATTATCCTTACTGGAGTGTTTTGGTCTAGAGTAGAAAAGCACTGGGCCAAGGAAAAGGTTAAACACTCCCTTGCCACTGCTCAGGTGAAAATTTCTCCCTCCTGAATTTTTTTTTTTACCCTAGAAGAAGCAACAGGAATGTTTTACAGTCATTTCCAACCACAGGAGGAAAGTGTGTTTGTACATGCATGAGTGTGTCTTTACGCATGCATTGTAGATAAACACACAGCAGGCAACATTGCCTCACATATAGTGTTCAACTCCAATTAAAAATGTACTTGTTTACAGCTTCTTTGTTATTTTACTTGACAGTGTACTCTGGCTTAAAGTTCTCACAGCTCTGGTTTCTCTCTAGCTTCAGAGAAGATGCAAAGAAACACCTAGAAACAGGAGCTTGTCCCTTCTAAAGCCACCTGGAGTGCCTTCCATCAGCTGCGGCTGGTGGTCCAGCTATGCCCCTATCTCAACAGGGATAGCCTAACTACTGTTGTCTATGCTCTGGTAACTTCAGGGTTAGATTACTGCAATACGTAGGGCTGCCTCTGAAGATGGTTCGGAAACTTCAGCTAGTGCAGAATTCAGTGGCCCGGTTGCTCACCAGAACAAGATGGTCTGAGCATATTACACCGATCCTGGTTCGACTGCACTGGCTACCGATTAGTTCCAGGGCCCAATTCAAAGTGCTGGTTTTGATCTAAAAAGCCTTAAAACGGCTCACAACCACAATACCTCAAGGACCACCTGAGATCATCTTCTGAGTCCCTTCTTCGTGTGCCTCCTCGAGAGGTCCGGAGGGTGGCAACATGAGAACGGGCCTTCTCTGCAGTGGCTCCCCGTCTGTGGAATGCTCTCCCCAGGGAAGTTCGCCTGGCACCTTCATTTTATACCTTTAGGTGCCAGGCAAAAACGTTCCTTTTTAACCAGGCCTTTGGTTGACCTGCTTGACATCCTATACCAGGCATCCCCAAACTTCGGCCCTCCAGATGTTTTGGACTACAATTCCCATCTTCCCCAACCACTGGTCCTGTTAGCTAGGGATCATGGGAGTTGTACGCCAAAGCATCTGGAGGGCCGCACTTTGGGGATGCCTGTCCTATACCCTTTTAAAATGTGGCTCTTTTTTGGAGGGGTGTTATTGGGCTCTTGTTTTTATTTTGATTTTATATATTGTGATCTTTTCGGTGAACCACCCTGAGAGAGACCTCCGGGTATAGGGCAGTATATAAATTCAATTAAAATAATAATAATAAAGACATTTACCTGCAGAGCCTTTAACACGGTTAATCCTTCAAATTTCTCATGGGGAGTGTGCGGCGAACGCCTGCCACGGTAGCCGCCTTCTGTTCCTCCAGCTGCCTGAAACGTATAGAAACAATGTTAGGGACCTAGGGCTGCTCTTGGCTCCCTTTCCTGCTGTTGGCGGGGGGTGATGCAGAACAGGTGCTGGCACTTCTCCTTACCTTGGCCAGGCGGAGGATGTCTTTGCATTCAGATTCAGTCAGGACTCTGTCCAAGACAACTCTTTGGGAGCCATTGAGCTGCTGGGAGTCCATGGTGATGGAGATGCCCTCGAAAGCAAGTGGCTCTGGGGAAATGAGATGAGCAAGACGGTATAGGAATGCACACATGAGGCAATGCTATCCTTCTGCTGTGCCCAAGGGGTGTAAATAAACAGGGAGGAAATTGATCTCCTTACAGTCCCTAGTCATTTATGTGTTGCTTCCCTAATGTGTAGGGAGAAGACCTGCAAGACCATATAACAGAGGTCGCTTCCAACAGCAGGGACAGAACATAGCCAGTGTGGCTGCAATGCGATCTACGTGGGGCTACCTTTGAAGGTGACCCGGAAACTGCAATTAATCCAGAATGCAGCAGCTAGAGTGGTGACAGGGAGTGGCCGCCGGAACCACATAACACCAGTCCTGAGAGATCTACATTGGCTCCCAGTACGTTTCTGAACACAGATCAAAGTGTTGGTGCTGACCTTTAAAGCCCTAAATGGCCTTGGCCCTGCATACCTGACGGAACGTCTCCACCCCCATCGTTCTGCCCGGACACTGAGGTCCAGCTCTGAGAACCTTCTGGTGGTTCCCTCACTGCAAGAAGCAAAGTTACATGGAACCAAGCAGAGGGCCTTCTCAGTAGTGGCACCCGCCATGTGGAACGCCCTCCCATCAGACGTCAAGGAAATAAACTGTTGGAGATTCATTCCCTGTGTGCAGCCATAGGTTTGTTGTCTGCCATATGACTGTATGTGTTTTCATTCCACAGAGTGGGATGTGACGTAGACAGGATGTTTGTCTTACTGTGTTCCTGAAGTGGGACTGTTCTTTCTATTTGCTGTGTGATGCTAGAGAGAGAGGGAGCCATGTTGAAGAGCTCTGTGTGTGTTTATATGTAAATAAAGTAGATTAGCCAAATGCTGCGCTACTGAGTTCTGTTGCACAACTGCGCAACCTCTGTGGATCCCTAAAGTGTGCTGGTGTCTTCTGGCACCAGTCACTGTGATGTTCGGGCTGGAGAATGCTTAAGAAGCTCCCGAATGATCGCCCAGGAGGGGGAGAACATGCCAGTCGGGCAGGGATACAATGAACTTCTAATGTGAAATGAACTTTGGTAACTGTCACAGTGGCCGGAGTAGGCTACTTCAGAGTAACGACGCTACGCAGCTCTGCATTTTATTCTTTTATTGGTGCTGCGTATTTACAGTGCTGAAGTCATTGCTATTTACACGGAGTGATGTGGTCAGTCGGTATCAGAACCTCCGAATGACTTTTGGCGCGTCTTTCCCCAACACAAAAGCCTTGGAAGCCCCATCCTCTTTCCCCTCCTCTTTCTGCGTAATTCCGGAGTTGGGGGGATGGGTCTCCCCCCCTTACTTGCCCCTTCCTGTCCCACCTGGGACCCTGGCTCCGCTACCTTGCCTGAGCCTCGGACCCGACTTCCTGCTTCCCCACTGGAATCGGAGCTCCCTCTGCTTTCCCCTGTGGTCGGTGATGGGCTTGAACTCAAGAGGGGAGGGACTTCGCGATATCCCCTGTCCCTCACATCCACCCCCCTCCCAAGCTCCCCTTCTCCCCTCCCCAGGTCCCCCCCAGGTGTCGGTGACGACTGGAAGCCTAAGAACTCAGTGCTTTCCGAGCCCGTTGGTGTGAACACCTCCGCCCAGTCCTGCGAGGCCCCCCCTTCCGCCTGGGAGGACTGGAATCCCAAAAAGTCCGTGGCGTCCGAGCTGGTGGGGGTAAAAATGTGCTGCCAATCTGCTTCTGCCTCTGACTGGGTGGATCTTGGTGACACCCATACCTCGTCTCCCGATTCCTCAAACTCCGCTTCCCAGCGCCATGGTGAGCTGCTCTCCCGTGCCTCCTCCTCCTCCCCCTCCCTTTCCATGTGCCAGGGCTTGGGTCTGTGGGGAAAGAGGGCGTGAAATTCTTCCACCAAGAATTCCTCCTGTATCTGAGTGGCTGGGACCCATTCATTCTGGGATGGTGGAGCGTCCTCCCATGCCATGAGGTACTCCAGGCCCCCCACCCCTCTCCGTGAATCAAGGATGGCCGTGGCTTCATTTAGTTGCTCCCTGCCTCCCCTCTCCCCCCCTCCCTCGGGGGTTTGTTCGCTGTCTCGGAGCCTGCTGCTTTCCCTGTACGGCGACAGCAGCGATCTATGAAACACTGGATGCACCCTCATGTCCTCTGGCAGTGCCAGCCTGTATGCCACCGGGTTGACCTGTTGCGTGACCGTGAAGGGGCCCAGCCGTCTGGGTGCCAGCTTTTTGCACCTCCCTCTGGTGGGAAGGCCCTCCGAGGACAACCAAACCTTGTCCCCCACCCTGATGACCTCCCCTTGTCGCCTGTGGCGATCTGCCCCCTTTTTGTACGCTTCCTTGGCCCTCTCCAAGTGTTCTCTGAGCTGCTGGTGCACCGTCTCCAGTTCCTCTGCCCAATCCTCAGCCTGTGGGCCCTCCTCCTCCTCCTCCCCCTCCCTCTCTGGGAAAGATCTGAGGTCGCGCCCGTAATTGGCCTTAAAGGGCGACACCCCTGTGGAGACGTGCACCGCATTGTTGTAGGCAAATTCTGCCAGTGGCAGGCGATCCACCCAGTCTGTTTGCCGCTGGCTGACGTAGCATCTCAGGTACTGCTGCAGAATGGCGTTGACCCTCTCCGCCTGTCCGTTGGTCTGCGGGTGTCTAGCCGTCGACAAGCTGACCTCCACCTGCAGGAGGTTCATGAGCCGCCGCCAGAACCTGGAAACAAATTGGCGGCCACGATCCGAAATAACCCTTAAAGGTAATCCATGCAGTCGGAATACGTGGTCAACAAACAGTTTGGCTGTCTCTTCTGCCGAGACCGCCCTGGCACACGGTATAAAGTGGCACATTTTGGACATGAGGTCCACCACCACCAACACTGCGGTCTTGCCCCTGGAAGAAGGCAGATCTGTGATGAAGTCCATGGACACCACTTCCCACGGCCTGTGTGGTGTGGCTAAGGGCTCCAGCAATCCTGGTGGCGCTGCTCTGACCACCTTTGCCCGCTGGCAGGTGTCACAGCCCCGTACATAGTCTCGAACATCTTCCCGCACCCCTGGCCACCAGAAGTGTCTCATGACTAGGTGAGCGGTTTTGTCCCTTCCAAAATGACCCGCCGTTGGGTTGTCGTGCATCTGCTTGAGGACCGTACGTCTAAGCTGGGTGGTGGGCAGGTACAGTGCACCCTTGTAGAAAAGCAGCCCCCTGCGTTCTGCAAAGTCTTTTGCCTGCTCCCTCCCCCCTCTCAGTTCTCTGAAGATGCGGTTGGCAAATTCATCCGCTGCCGTCAGTGCTGTGAGTTCTGCCTCGCTCACCACTGCTGCTCCGCAGGACCATGCTGACGGGGGGAAAATGTGCCTGGGTGCTGGTGGCGCCTCCTCCTCCATGTACTCTGGCTTGCGGGAGAGGGCATCCGCCCTGACATTCTGCTCTCCCGGGATGTAGTGGATGGAGAAGTTGAAGTTCGAGAAGAACTCTGCCCACCGTATCTGCCGCTGATTGAGCACCCTGGCAGTTCTCCAGAACTCCAGGTTCTTGTGGTCTGTGCACACCTGGATGGGGTGCTTGGCGCCCACCAGGAAGTGTCTCCAATGCTTGAACGCCGCGTGGATCGCAAGAAGTTCTTTATCAAACACCGTGTAGTTGCGCTCTGGCTGGGTCAACTTCCTGGAGAAGAAGGCACAGGGTCTCCACTCTCTGTTGGCGTCCAGTTGCAACAAAATGGCGCCCACAGCTTTATCAGAAGCATCTGTCTCAACGCGTAGGGGCGCGTCCTGAACCACGTGGAACAGGTTCTGGTCTGAGGCGAACACCCTCTTGAGGCTTTCAAACGCTGCTTGCGCCTCTGGTGTCCACCTGAACTTCTGCTTGCCTCTCAGGCAGTCAGTGATGGGAGCCGTAACGCGAGAGAAATTCTTGATGAACTTCCTGTAGAAGTTGGCGAAGCCTAGTAGGCGTTGGGCATCTTTGCGCGTCCTGGGGCTGTGCCAGTCCAGGATGGCCTGCACCTTGTCCTTGTCCATCGCCAGCCCCTTGTCTGACAGCTTGTAGCCCAGGAAGTCCACCTCTTTGGTGTGAAACTTGCACTTCTCCAGCTTCACATACAGGTGGTTCTCCTTCAGGCGCTGCAACACCTCCCTGACATCTTTCACATGCTGCACTGGATCATTGGAATAGATAAGGATGTCATCCAGGAAGACCAAGCAGTTCTTGAAAAGGAGGGACCCCAGGAAGTGGTGCATGAAAGCCTGGAAGCATGCTGAGCCCCCTTGCAACCCGAAGGGCATCACCAGATATTCAAAAGAGCCCAGAGGCGTGAACATCGTGGTTTTCCATTCATCGCCTTCCCGGATCCTGATCAAGTTGTACGCCCCCCTTAGGTCCAGCTTGGTGAAAATCTTGCCCCTGCGTGCGGCTGTCAGGAGATCGTCCACTCTGGGCATGGGGAAAGCCACTGGCTCTGTCACTGAATTCAGCCGTCTAAAATCCACCACAAGACGGCGCTGTTGCGTGTCTTTCTTGTCCACCCAGAAGACCGGGCTGCCCCCTGCTGCCTTGCTTTCTCTGATGAACCCCCGCTTGAGGTTCTTGTCGATGAAAGCGCGCAGATCCTCCAGTTCCTGGTCTGACATGGCGTACAGCTTGGCTGGGGGTATCGTCGCCCCTGGCACCAGGTTGATCTGGCAGTCAAAAGGCCTGTGCGGGGGTAGGTGGTCGGACTCCGTTTCGCTGAAGACCTCCTGCAGGTCCCAGTACGGCTTGGGTATCGCCTCACCCCCTTTGACATGCATGGTGGCCACCGTGGCTATCGGAGGCCCCTCCCCTGGTTGGTGCTGCATGCAATGTTCCAGACAAAAGTCCGACCCAAACGTGATGCATCTCTGGTGCCAACTGATGGAGGGGTCGTGGCGCGCCAGCCAGCTCATGCCCAAAACGATGGGGGGGTCTGAGATGGTGGTGACGTTGAATGCCAGTGTCTCTGAGTGCCTTCCCACCGTCATTCTCATGGGGGGGGGTTTGATGTGTGATGGCCCCTCCCAGCAACTCTCTGCCGTCAATGGTTGCCACGTGCAGAGGAAAATCCAGCTGCAGAAGCTGGATCTGGTGCTCTTCTGCAAAGTTTCTCGAGAAGAAGTTGGCTGAGGCACCACTGTCAATTAGGGCGAGGACCGTCAATGGATAGCCATTTGGGAGCGTTAGCGTGACTTCTAGAACCACTCCTGCTCTGGGAGGGGTGGGCTGGCTCTGCTCCGCTCTGTGCGGGTGGGCGGGCTGGGGCTGTTGTCTGCTGACTGTGCCTGGCTGCTGCCCCTTGTCTCCTGCAGCCAGGCTTTCCCGTTTCCCTGCTGTGGTGCTGCGTCAGTGGGGGAGGGCACCACCGTTCCCGCCTTTCCTTGCCACTCTCTGCGATGTGGGCAGTCTCTGACGAGATGCTGGGGGGAGTTGCAGAGAAAGCAATTCCCGCCCCTTCCCTCCTTGCGTCTTGGCGCCGCTGGGGTTTGAAAAGCCCGCGCGCGCGCGCTATCAATCTGCATGGGCTCCTGGTCCTGGCTGGCCCCAGGCGTGGCTTGAAAGGGTTGTTGGGGGAGTGGCTTCTCCTGCGACCGTGGGAACCAAGCCCGCTTTGCGCGCGTTGCTTGCTTGTCGCTCCACCGGGATTCCTGTCTCACCCCCACCACCAGAGCCGCTTTGCTCAGCTGATCCATAGTACTGGGCTTTGGACCTCTCGAGAGCTCATCCTTCACCTCCTCGTGCAAACCCAAGTAGAACGCCGCTTGCATAGGAGGCGACTCTAGTTCCCACCCCAGTCTGTGCACCAGCATGGTGAATTTCGCCCAATATGCGCGAACTGTCATATTTCCTTGGCGTAAATTATGAAGTTCCTCCTTAGTCTGGTCCATATGACTATCGGACGAATACATCGTTTTCAAACCTTCTAGAAATTGTTTGACATTTTTCATGCAAGGATTCTTGGTTGCGATTAACGGTCTTAGCCACTCCCTGGCTGCCCCGGTAAGGTGCTCCACAATAAACGCTACCCTGTGCTCATCATCGTGGAACTCATTATGGTGCAGCTCAAGAGCATACACGATTTCAGTCTCAAAGCCATGATATTCCCTCGGGTCTCCATTGAACTTGCTTACTAGGGTCCCGGCTCTCCTTCCTGGCAGCACTTGGACTTGGGGGGCCCCTCCCGCCTTGTCTTTCTCTGCATCCAGCTTGCTTTGGAGGTCTACCGCCACCGCCCTTAACTGCTGCTCTCTTTCCTGAAGCGCTCTCACCTGTTCCGCAAGTTGTAGCCGGTCGTCCTGGACCTTCTTAGTCTCTTCTTTAGCTGCTTTTAATTCCCCCTGCGCCTGCAGCGACAGCTGCTGCAGGTCTTCCTGGGCTTTCTCCGCGATCTGCCGCCATCTCTCCGCCTCTGACACGCTCATCCCGGCAACTCCAAAGTAGCCCCAAAAAAAGATTCGGAGGTTGCTGTCACAGTGGCCGGAGTAGGCTACTTCAGAGTAACGACGCTACGCAGCTCTGCATTTTATTCTTTTATTGGTGCTGCGTATTTACAGTGCTGAAGTCATTGCTATTTACACGGAGTGATGTGGTCAGTCGGTATCAGAACCTCCGAATGACTTTTGGCGCGTCTTTCCCCAACACAAAAGCCTTGGAAGCCCCATCCTCTTTCCCCTCCTCTTTCTGCGTAATTCCGGAGTTGGGGGGATGGGTCTCCCCCCCTTACTTGCCCCTTCCTGTCCCACCTGGGACCCTGGCTCCGCTACCTTGCCTGAGCCTCGGACCCGACTTCCTGCTTCCCCACTGGAATCGGAGCTCCCTCTGCTTTCCCCTGTGGTCGGTGATGGGCTTGAACTCAAGAGGGGAGGGACTTCGCGATATCCCCTGTCCCTCACAGTAACTATGGATATATACAGATAAAAAGGTAAAGGGACCCCTGACCATTAGGTCCAGTCGTGACTGACTCTGGGGTTGCGGTGCTCATCTCGCGTTATTGGCCGAGGTAGCCGGCGTACAGCTTCCAGGTCATGTGGCCAGCATGACAAAGCCGCTTCTGGCGAACCAGAGCAGCGCACGGAAACGCCGTTTACCTTCCCGCCGGAGCGGTCCCTATTTATCTACTTGCACTTTGATGTGCTTTCGAACTGCTAGGTGGGCAGGAGCTGGGACCAAGCAACGGGAGCTCACCCCGTCACAGGGATTCGAACCGCTGACCTTCTGATCAGCAAGCCCTAGGCTCTGTGGTTTTACAGATAGATAGATAATGGTAAAAGATGCAAAATATTTTTCATTGAATATGGAACCCATGGAGGGGACCCAGGTGGCGCTGTGGTTAAACCACTGAGCCTAGGGCTTGCTGATCAGAAGGTCGGCGGTTCGAATCCCTGTGACGGGGTGAGCTCCCGTTGCTAGGTCCCAGCTCCTGCCAACCTAGCAGTTCGAAAGCACGTCAAAATGCAAGTAGATAAATAGGAACCGCTACAGCGGGAAGGTAAACGGCGTTTCCATGTGCTGCTCTGGTTTGCCAGAAGCGGCTTTGTCATGCTGGCCACATGACCTGGAAACTATACGCCGGCTCCTTCGGCCAATAATGCGAGATGAGCGCGCAACCCCAGAGTCGGTCACGACTGGACCGAATGGTCAGGGGTCCCTTTACCTTTTAGATAATGGTAAAAGATGCAAAATATTTTTCATTGAATATGGAACCCATGGAGGGAGGGAAGGAGGTCTGAAGGTTTGAAAGAACCTTTTGTTTTAATTTTTGGAAATGGTTAAAGTAAGAAAAGTATAAAATTATGTAAGACCAATGAGCAAGACCACTAGGAGACTTGATGACATTCAGGATTTGTCATACAGATAGATCCTTAGTATACTTTATTCACGTTTAGTACACTAGCAAACAGTGTGTGATTTGCAATCCAGCTATTGCTAATTTTCACCTTGTAAATTTGCTATAACCTTGGCATAAGAACCAAATCCTTATACCATCTTTGCTGATAAAGTCACGGGCTACTACCTATGAACATGCATGGTACACTACACCAGCCAGACACCTCTCCCATTCCGAAACAACAGTTTAGGTCCCAGCTGAAAGTAGAGGAGCTGTTGTCCAAAAAGGAGGCATAGCACGGTGCTTGCATTCTCCTCTCTGGCAGTACTATCCCCTGGGTCATGCCGGCAGGGCAGCCACCGCTGGCCTCACTTTCATTCCCATCTGCTGTGCAGATGGCCAAAGGAACAGCATCAAATCAGACGAGTGTGTGCCCCTGCACTGCGCAGAAAGGGGGCAAAATGATCCTTCTGGGAGGGAATGCGCTTTGGCATGGATACAACACATGTGCATAAGGCAACACTGCAGCTGCAAGCCCTGTGCATGAGCGAACACTGCCACCGCAAGGGTGCTGCCTGGCTCTGCAAAAGCAGCTATGGACCCAACACAAGTTTGCATGGAGGGTGAGGCTGTCAATGGCTTTATGCTCTGTGATGGTTACACGGCCTCTGTAATCAGGTGCAGTATGGCTCAGAATACCAGCTGCCGAAATCAAGAGTGGGAGAGGGCTGTTGTGCTCGAGTCCTGCTTCCCAGAGGCATCTTGTTGGCTACTGTGAGGACAGAATGCTGGATTATATGGCAATTGGGAGAGACTTCATCAGGCAAGGCCTCCTTCCACCTGCCTTGCCCCACCCTCCAGTCTCTGCTTCTCAATTTGTATTATTTTATACACTGTGGCTTGCCGTTGTTTTACTGATCGTAGTTTAGAAATTATTTATTGTAATTGTTAAGAGTGGATTTCTGTTTAATTTTTATATGCTGATAGTTAATATTATTCTATACTATTCTAAGGAATGTTGAATGTTACTACCACTACTACTTCTACTACTACTACTACTACTAATAATAATAATTTATTATTTGTACCCCGCCCATCTGGCTGGGTTTCCCAGCCACTCAGGGTGGCTTCCAACAAAGATTTAAAACACAGTGGTACCTCGACTTACGAACGACTCGACAACCAAATTTTTCGACTTACAAATGGGGTTAATGGCCGCGTGCTTACGAATGTCTCGACATCCAAAAGGAAACCGCGGTGGTTTTAGATAGGGATTTTTCGACTTACGAATTTTTAGATAGGGTTGCTTCAACTTCAAATTTTTCTGTTTCCAATGCATTCCTATGGGAAATCGCGTTTCCAATGGCGTTTTTCGACTTACGAATTTTTCAAACTACGAAGGTGCCTTCGGAACGGATTAAATTCGTACGTCGAGGCACCACTGTACCTTAAAATGTCACACATTAAAAACTTCCCTGAACAGGGCTGCCTTCAGATGTCTTCTAAATGTCAGGTAATTATTTACCTCGCTGACTACCAAGAAAGCCCTCTGCCTGGTTCCCTGTAACTTGGCTTCTCGCAGCGAGGGAACCGCCTGAAGGCCCTCGGCGCTGGACCTCAGTGTCTGGGCAGAATGATGGGGGTGGAGACGCTCCTTCAGGTATACTTATTTGATGTAGGTTGCGTATTTTAAAGTTATGTTTTATTATCACATTTTTGTATTGCATTAGATTGTTATACGGTGTACATTCCTTGTTTCTTCAGCTTGTAAACCGTCTTGGGTATTGTAAGATAGAAAGATGGTATACAAATTAAAAATGATGATGATGATGATGATGAATTGGCTTGATCCAGCAGGGCTGCTCTTAAATATGGTGAATAAACTCCTAATTCCCTAGCACTATCCGATTTCTCAGCATACAGCTGCTTCTTAAGCAACCTCTGAGTCTATCTGATTTAACATGAGTTTGGAAGCTTCAGCACTGGGTCCCAGTCAGGCATCCCCAAACTTCGGCACTCCAGATGTTTTGGACTACAATTCCCATCTTCCCCAACCACTGGTCCTGTTAGCTAGGGATCATGGGAGTTGTAAGCCGCAGTTTGGGGATGCCTGATCTAGTGCAACCCCCTGCAATGCAGGAATCTTTTTGCCCAACATGGGTCCTCGAACCCATGACCCAGAGATTAAGAGTCTTGTGCTCTACCAACTGAGCTATCCTTCGCACAATTTACATGTTTATAAAATAAAGATCACGAAACAAAAGGGGATTTCAAACCCAGGGTAAATCCTTAAAAATAAAGCTTCACCAAATTCACCAAAGCCAATTTAATTCAGAGCCGACTTAATTCAAGCGATAAATAACACCCCACCCTGTGCTGCAAGCACGGCTCCAGACAAAGTAGTCAAAAAGTTTTTTAGTTGTTTTTCACTGGGAGCAGAAACGCCTAATTAAGATGAAAGCAGCGGGTTGTGTTCAAAATTCTTCAGTCCTCTCCCAAAGGCCACAAGGCTCAATCTAAAACTTGAACAGGAGTGTCAACAATTTTTTTTTTTGCTAGTGTTATAAGCAAACCCAAACTTCCATTTTGCCAGGACCCCCTCCTTCTAAAGCTCTAAACTTGGAGCCTTGCAGGGGAAGAGGAAGAGAGAAAACAAGGCCCCACCTCCAACAGTTTGGAACAGGACTGCGGGGAGAGGCTTGCTTCAAGCCACGCACCTTCATCTCCCCTCTAGTTCGCAGAGAGAGGTGGCAACTTTCTATGTTTCCTTACCTCTGCCTAGCAAGCACAGAGCCAAAACAAATCCCAGGCTTCAGTTGAACTTGGGAGCTGGGGAAGGGGCAGAGTCCGTCCCTTCTCCTCTTTAGCTCCAGCTTCAGAGGAAGCCTCTGGCTCATCTCACTCACCAATGCCCAACTCCCCTCAAACCACCACAGTGACCAAGTCTTGTTGCCTAGTCAGCCTTTCCTTCTTGCGTGTCAGCTCATTTTCTGGTACTCACCCCTCGGCTCCTGCTGTCCCATATCTGGGGCTTTCAGCCTTTGTTTCTCTTGATCTTCTCTTGGATTAACAAACAAACACAGAAAGGGCCATCAATTGTAGAAATGGAGGACATGAGACACTCTCCCCTATTAAAAAGTTCAGCAAAAAAAGCAAAAGCTACAGCTTAATATTGCTCCCCCTTCTAAGCATCAGCCCAGCCTCTCTACCTTCTGGTGCTTACTTCTGTTTTTCCTTCATGTTTTCAGGAATCAATTCCTCAGGGGTCCACGAATCCTAAAGAAAGAAAGGCACGGACTCATGTTACACAAGATTTTTCTATGCTGTGGCAGAACCCTCACCTCCTTCTACATACAGTGGTGCCTCGCTAGACGAATTTAATTCGTTCCATGGGTCAATTCGTATAACAAAAAAATCGTCTAGCGAATCCCATAGGAATGCATTGGGGGGGGATTTTTTGCCCACAGGAACGCATTAATTGAATTTCAATGCATTCCTATGGGAAACCGTGATTCGCTAGACGATTTTTTTACAAAATGAATTCGTCTTGCGAGGCAACCTCCGCTCGAAAAATCTCTTCATTAAGCGAAAAATTCATCTTACAGGGCATTCGTCTAGAGAGGCACCACTGGATTGCAGTATAAAGTTCCTGCTCCCTCACCATAGTATGCGCAAACATGCCTCCCAGCTAGTTCATGCTATGGCTGTGGTTCCCAGGCTTTCTTCTCTGGGCCACGCTTTCAGAATAAACATTTGCCAGCACCACACCAATTTTTCATTGAAAAGAAATACACTGGAGCACAGGAAGAGGCACTCCAGAGCGGTGCTTGATTTATAACACAGAATACAACTACTTTATAATGTAATCATGGGACATTCAGAAAGTATAAAGCAGGCACCCCCAGACTTCGGCCCTCCAGATGTTTTGGACTACAATTCCCATCATCCCTGACCACTGGTCCTGTTAGCTAGGGATCTATGGGAGTTGTAGGCCAAAACATCTGGAGGGCCGCAGTTTGGGGGTGCCTGGTATACAGCAAGGCAGCTACATAAGAACTTGAATCATTCCCAAAATGAAATTATGAACGAGCCTCTTACATACGTGCCTTAAGTGTGTATACCAACTCAATGAGAGGTGTGAGCTTGCTTTTGCCGGGCAATTTCATTTATATCATGTCTATTTTGAAACCAACTCTCATCGCCTCATCAATGCCTTTCTCTTTTCTGATGCATCAGATTTGTCCGTGTTGAAAATCCCTGTTTGCAACAACATGTCGTGGAGAACGGTAGAATAACCAATGCTCTTGAACAGAGGAGTGGATACTGTTTCTGGTTGTATATCCAAAACAATTATTTTGATACAACATGACACTAATATTTATTTGATTGTCCGTGAATATTCTGCCTACACTTGCCATCCTTTCAGGCCAAACCACTGTGGTGCGCGACATTCTTTGAGAACCACCGAACCACGGGGATCTTTTTGGAGCCACAGCAAGTTAGAAGCCTGACCAAGGGCGTACTTTGTGTCAGGGAGGTAAGCAGTCGATTCCTTTATTTAAACACTCCCCACCCTCCTGGCTTTGGGAACTCACTGCTCAACTGGAAGCAGCCATCTTGGAAGTATCTTTGATATCCGTACTTCCCTTCCTGCTCATCACTTATTTCAAGCACCAAGATAGGAGGGGGGGGGGGAATGGTCCCCTCCCATATATTAATTTGTCAAGTACACGTCCATAGATGAATAAGCGGACTGCAGCTACTTACAGGGTCATTAAAAGTTTCCCCAAGGTGCTCCACTGCATAGTAAATGAGTTTCTTCTCCATAAGAGACCTCTCCACATAGTGGCGGATATTCTGTGAATGAAATAAAGATATTAAAAACCAGGTATAAAAAAACACATTACTACAAAATGGCTCGCGCGTTGCTTGCTTTAAAAAAAAACAACATGAGAGAGATGGGAATCCTTAACTCTCTCTGGGTTATACCCGATGTGCAAAATATTTTGTTTTCTCATTTATGTGCTGCTTCCAGGTGGAGGAAATGTTTACTGGTACCTCTCTGGCTGCAATAGGCACCTCTCCCAGCTCTGCTTGATATTGCTTCAGTTTCTCCAGCAATGCCCCATCTGATGGATAGAACTGCAAATAAGTAGCTGCACATTCAGCAGCGAGGGCCCGATTCCCAGCTGAAAACGAGAAGATGGACTCAGGTTATGTCACGGGATTGTTGCGGCTACTCTAGAGTAATGACGCTCCGCATGCTTGTCTTTTAGCAGTTTTTATTTAGTGCAGTCTATTTACAGTGAGCTGGGTATGTACAACATGTCTGCTTAGTCCGACGTAGAATCCGGCACTGGACAGCCCCTGGACCGCCTCCAGCATAAGAGTCTTGGGACGGCAAATCTCTTTCCCCTCCTTCTCTTGCGTAATTCTGGGACCGGAGGAAAGGGTCTACGCTCCATGTTTTCCTTCTCCCCCCTTTCCCCCTCTCTCTCTTCCTTCTGTGTCGCCGGGGCTCTCCCGTGCCGAGAGAGCCCCGGCCCTCTCTCTCCACTTCCTGACTAGACTCCTGAGCATCCTCGCTGTTATCGCTGCTCAGGGAGGGGCTGCTTCTGATGAGGGGAAGAGGATCCCTATATTCTCTTCCCCTTACAGGTTACAATGGCTCCGACTACCATTCCATCACTGCCCCACCCTACTCTTGTCCTAGGCAGAGCCGAGGCAGAATCTCCACGTTCCCACTCAGCACAACATCCCCTGCTTACTTCTTTCATAGGCAAACTGCAGCAAATCAAAATGAGATGGGATAAAGTCTTCTGTGGATGACACCCTCCCGGGCTTGGTGGCAATGTCAAGGATACACTTCTGCCTGCACTTCAGGACCTGGATGTAGTGAGCTGGAAGAAGGCAGAAATGAATGAGAAATAGAAACAGAGAATACATGCTCTCTCTCCCTCCCCCTCCCCCCGAGTCATAGCTGGACTGTCCACTTCTACAAAGAGCAGCACTTGAAAAGCCAAAGGTGGTTCTCTAAGGGCTATGGGATGTTTCTTATACCTAGGGAATACTTTTTCTCTCAAGATAATGCCCCCAGAAGTCATGAGCCGCTGGGGGGGGGGGATATTGCCAGTATTCAAAATTTCCCAACATTGTTTGTTTCACCACAGTGCAGGAAAGCAACCTAAATGAAAAGACACCTTTCCCTTTTCTCCCATGAGGTAAAATAGATGCTTGTGGTGGGGGAGGACATTTCAGTTGGGAAAACATTGCTGGGAAATGGCTAAAACTTCTCTTTCTATTGCCAGACACCCACCCCAACCCAAATAAACCCCTCTAACTGCTCTTAAAATAACACATGAAATCTCATTAATGGATCTCCCCACATCACATCTAGTTAAACTCTCACCCATTTTTTGAGACTGTTAGGTAAGCATTTGATATTTGTTAAGCACGGGCACCCCCAAACTTCGGCCCTCCAGATGTTTTGGACTACAATTCCCATCTTCCCCGACCACTGAGCTAGGGCTCATGGGAGTTGTAGGCCAAAACATCTGGAGGGCCGCAGTTTGGGGATGCCTGGTTAAGCATATGGAGAATATGCCAGCCAGATGGGTGGGGTATAAATAATAAATGTATTTATTAAATTGTTGTTGTTGTTGTTGTTATTGCCTACAGAGGTGTAAAAACGTGTGCCTCCTTTGAGAGAGGAAGGCTGCCTCAAACCACAAGCTCTCTCCAGATCCTAACATTCAGCGCTACCTCAGACTTCTGCTGCTACTACCTGCAATGGCTTCGTAGAGGCCAAGCTGCGTCTCCTCCTCCTTTTCCTCCTCCTCCTGAGGCCCTTCGCAAAGGGCTCTGCAGTCCTCCAGCGCCAGCAGCCCTTCTTTGAGCGACTCCTCCAGCTTTGTCACCGCCTGCTGGTAGTCATCCATCTTGTAATGTTGAATTCCAGCTTCGTAGGCCACCTGCAGGTCACAAACCCCTCAGTCTCCCAGGACAGCCCAGGTTGTGACTCTCTCATAGGGCAGTGATGGGGGGCTGTGGTAGCAGGCCTTTGCAACCAGAGGCTAAGCCCTCAGGGCCAAACCACATGAGGCATGGGAGTTCATGGCTAGACGTATCTTTTAAATCCTAAAAGCAGCATGTAGGAATGGCAAGAGTTGTCTAACGGGTCTTTAACCCTTCCTTTGTCGGTTTGCATTTCTTAGTGCAGAAAGTATTGATCTGATATGTAGAGATCTTTCCTATTCTAATTAATTCAAGAGGGTTCTGGAAGCTTCTCTGTGTGAAAGAAACAAGCAGAAGGTTCATGATGTTTGGGTTATACCAGGCATCCTCAAACTTCGGCCCTCCAGGTGTTTTGGACTACAATTCCCATCTTCCCCGACCACTGGTCCTGTTAGCTAGGGATCATGGGAGTTGTAGGCCAAAACATCTGGAGGGCTGCAGCTTGGGGATGCCTGGGTTATACCTTCAGAGAAGCTTAGTACAGCTGGCTTAAACTGGTTCTGTTATCTCTTCTGTCAGGGTCATGCTGACTATAAGAGGCCAGAAGGGACCTGGGTTTCACTTTCTCTTTCTGTCTCCCTTCCTTCTGGTGTGGTGTTCTGTATACAGTGGTACCTCGGTTTATGAACACAATTGGTTCCGGAAGTCTGTTCATAAACTGAAGCGTTCATAAACTGAAGCAAACTTTCCCATTGAAAGTAATGGAAAGTGGATTAATCCGTTCCAGATGGGTCTGCGGAGTACTTAAACTGAAGCGTTCATAAACTGAAGCATGGGTGTAATTGGTTCCGGAAGTCTGTTCATAAACTGAAGCGTTCATAAACTGAAGCGAACTTTCCCATTGAAAGTAATGGAAAATGAATTAATCCGTAACAGATGGGTCCACGGTGTTCATAAACCGAAAATTCATAAACCGAGGTGTTCATTAACCGAGGTTCCACTGTATAGTGTTATGGTTTAGACTTATTATAAGTTATTGTAAGTTTAAGTTAAGTCTGTTGCAACTGGATTTCTTTCGGACTGTGCCAATCCTGAATGTATTGGATTTGTGACTATTATGCTCATTTGCCTTCAGTAGCAGTAAAGCTCTGCTGGATGAAATATTTATTGCCTCTGGTCTATTCTTTGGGAATCCTGCAACGTGTTTAAGTTTTTACTCTGCTAACTATACATTGGAATCTAGATCCATATTGAGAAGAATTCCATGACATCCTTCTGTGCCATTTTCAACTTACCATCCCCTCTGGAGCCACAGGTAGCACTGTGGGAAGGGAGGAGCCCCTCCACCTTCAATCCTTGGGAGGCTTTTAAACAGAGGTTGGATGACCATATGTCACATAAGATCTAGTTGAAATTCCTGCATTGCAAGGGGATTGGGCTAGATCACCCTGGCAGTCCCTTCCAACTCTACGATTCTGTAAATTCTTTACAGTGGTACCTTGGGTTACAAACGCTTCAGGTTACAAACGCTTCAGGTTTCAGAACCCAGAAATAGTACCTTGGGTTAAGAATTTGCTTCAGGATGAGAACAGAAATTGTGCTCTGGCAGCGCGACGGCAGCAGGAGGCCCCATTAGCTAAAGTGGTGCTTCAGGTTAAGAACAGTTTCAGGTTAAGAACGGACCTCCGGAACAAATTAAGTTCTTAACCAGAGGTACCACTGTACAACCCACAGGCCCCAGTAGGCTTCACAAAGCAGCCCTTTGAAATCTGCCAAGTAACACCCAGTTTCCTAAAAGTCTCTTACCCAGTGTGGCATGGCTTCAAGATCCCGAAAGCTTTCCGCTTTCACCCCTGCCATTCGCCGGTATTTCTCCATGTCCTCGCGCATTTGTAGGTGCTGTGGATTGGCCACGAAGAACGTGTGAGCTGAGGAAACGGCTTCATCGAGTTTCTTTAGCTGGAGGAACAAAACAGTACCATTTAGAAGTAAAATGAGGGCCACAAGGGCACCATTCTCAGACTGAAGTGGCAGAGTGCGTGGACAAGTCCGCAGTTGGATTTAATTGCATGCACACAAACACACACGCAAAGCAGTGCAAGTTGAAAACATTTGTTACAGATTTTTTTATACCTCATAGTATTAGGCCTTGTTATTATCAGATGTCAAAACAGATGTCATAGAATTGTAGAGTTGGAAGGGAACCACGAGGGTTATCTAGCCCAACCCCCTGCAATTTAGGAATCTTAGCTAAAGCTTCCCCAATTGATGGACATCCAAACGATGCTTAAAAACCTCCAGTGAAGGAGAGTCCCCAGCCTCCTGAGGGAGCCCATTCCACTATCGAACAGTTTTTGTTTGTTGTTAAAAGCAAAAGGGATTTTTTTTCTTTAAAAACAAAGCTACTCAGCATGCAGACTATGAAAATGTAGGTACCTGAAGGAGCGTCGCCACCCCCATCGTTCAGCCCAGACACTGAGGTCCAGCTCCGAGGGCCTTCTGGCGGTTCCCTCACTGCAAGAAGTGAGGTTACAGGGAACCAGGCAGAGGGCCTTCTCGGTAGTGGCACCCGCCCTGTGGAACACCCTCCCATTGTTAGGATTTTATGTACCCGATGCTGGGTAGTGTGATTAGTATAAATCACATGAGATGTCTGAGAAGAGTGTGGGAACGGAAGACTGTCTTATTGCTTCCATCTAAGCGGTTATTGATACTTTACTTTCACTTTTGCTGTATGCAACAGTCTTGTTCTGCCTGGGCTGGATTACACAGACATGATTATGGATTCTCTGTACATATTGTGAATAAAACGTAGTTTAGATCTACGGATGTTTCTTTCTTCTTGCTGTGTTAGATGCCAGAAGACTTGCGTGCACTTTTCATAAGAGAAGTGTCGCAGAGAGGCACTCTGGAGTGAAGGGGCATGCCATTCCAGAGACGTGCCCACTGGGAGACACACGGAGGCACCGGGGGTTCACCGTGTCCCCGGGTGCATTTTCCAACACCCATCAGGATGTCAAGGAAATAAACAACTATAGTACTATATTCAAAACAAAAAATAAAAAAATTCCTTCCAGTAGCAGCTTAGAGACCAACTAAGTTTGTCCCATGGACTGCAAGAAGATCAAACCTATCCATTCTTAAGGAAATCAGCCCTGAGTGCTCATTGGAAGGACAGATCGTGAAGCTGAGGCTCCAATACTTTGGCCACCTCATGAGAAGAGAAGACTCCTTGGAAAAGAACCTGATGTTGGGAAAGATTGAGGGCACTAGGAGAAGGGGAAGACAGAGGACGAGATGGTTGGACAGTGTTCTCAAAGCTACGAACATGAGTTTGACCAAACTGCGGGAGGCAGTGCAAGACAGGAGTGCCTGGCGTGCTATGGTCCATGGGGACACAGAGTCGGACACGACTAAACGACTAAACAACAACAACAAAGTTTGTAATTGGTATGAGCTTTCGTGTGCATGCACACTTCTTCAGATCTGAGTTTTAGAAGACATCTGAAGGTAGCCCTGTTTAGGGAAGTTTTTAATGTTTGATGTTTTGTTCTGTTTTCAATCTGTTGGGAGCCGCCCACAGTGGCTGGGGAAACCCAGCCGGATGGGTGGGGTATAAATAATAAATTTATTATTATTATTATTATTATTATTATTATTATTATTATTGGTAGCCCTGTAAAATAAACACTTCCCCTCTGTAACACAGGATATGTGTATCCGTGACTATTTTCCCCTCACATAATGGTTCCCGACAGAACACCATTTCCCCTGTTTTAAAGCTCTTGTCAACCTCTGTACACAGCAACTTCAAGATTTGGACAAAGGCCTACTTCAGATTACAAATGATTGGAGTCTGTGAGGGGAAATATGAGCAGGGGCAGACTTTGGTTGTATGGCTTCCTGAGCGAGGCCAACATTTGGTGCCCCCAAATGAATCTTATCAATTTTGCGCCCTCTTGGCTCAGCACCCTGTGCGGGGCAACTGCCCGCGATACCCTAAATCCGGCACAGATGCAAGCACTGCCAGCTCAAGGCATTTTGTTGCTGGAGGTGCATATTCAGCCCAGTCCAGTCAGCAGCATCATTCTCATGCTAGCGATTGCACAGCATCCTCCACCATCACACCTGAGGGAAGAAGGTGAGTTGAGGCAGCAAAGGGCAGGCTGTTTGGCACACCAAGTTCTGTCAGCTGAAGACAAGAAAGCATCCGTTTCCCAAGGGAAATCACCTCACTGTGGCTCATGGCAGGGCCTGCCCTGAAGACACAAGGCACCCATCACCACTCACTTGGTACAGTACAGCAGGTTCGAGTACCACATTGGGCAAAAGGTTTCTGCATTGCAGGAGGTTGCACTATGATTCTATGGTTCTAAAGTATGTTGCAAGGGGAGGGGAAAATCCTAAGTTTTATGCACATAACCCCGTTTTAGAAATGCTTGTTTGTGTGTGGCAGCTAACTCTGCTCTAAGGCAGCCCAGGTATGGAATGGGAAGGCAGGAGTAGTAGTAGCGGAACAAAATGGATAATAATAATAATGATGTATTATTTATACCCCACCCATCTGGCTAGGTTTTCCCAGCCACTCTGGGTGGCTTCCAACAGAAAAATAAAATACAATAATCTACTAAACATTAAAAGCCTGCCTAAACAGGGCTGCCTTCAGATGTCTTCTAAAAATCTGGTAGTTGTTTTTCTCTTTGACATCTGGTGGGAGGGCGTTCCACAGGGTGGGTGCCACTACCAAGAAGGCCGTCTGCCTGGGTCCCTGAAACTTGGCTTCTTGCAACGAGGGAACCGCCAGAAGGCCCTCAGCGCTGGACCTCAGTGTCCGGGCAGAATGTTGGGGGTGGAGACGCTCCTTCAGGTATGCGGGACCAAGGCCATTTAGGACTTTAAAGGTCAGCACCAACACTTTGAATTGCGCTCGGAAACTTACTGGGAGCCAATGTAGGTCTTTCAAGACTGGTGTTATGTGGTCTCTCTGTGGCCACTCCCAGTCACCAGTCTAGCTGCCACATTCTGGATTAGTTATAGTTTCCGGGTCATCTTCAAAGGTAGCTCCACATAGAGCGCATTGCAGTAGTCCAAGCAAGAGATAACTACAGCATGCACCACTCTGGCAAAACAGTCCGCAGGCAGATAGGGTCTCAGCTTGTGCACCAGATAGAGCTGGTAGACAGCTACCCTGGACACAGAATTGACCCGTGCCTCCATGGACAGCTGTGAGTCCAAAATGACTCCCAGGCCATGCACCTGGTCCTTCAGAGGCACAGTTACCCCATTCAGGACCAGGGAGTCCTCCACACCTGCCCACCTCCTGTCCCCCACAAACAGTACTTCTGTCTTGTCAGGATTCAACCTCAATCCAGGATTCAACCTCAATCTGGATAAACAAGGACTTCTGAACTGAGTGCCAAGGACCTGCCAGTTTCAATTGCTTTTGGCCATTCTGCAAATTTATTTATTTTTGCTGAGTAACTTTGCACAGCCTGAATGTTTCTTGGCTGCACTCTTCTGTCTTGGCATTTTTCTGCCCATAGAACAACAAGGCACATGGTTACTCTTAATGTAAAGGCCACAAAGTATGAAGGAGGATAGGACTCGAACCAATGGCTTCAAGTTACAAGAAAGTAGATTCTGACTAAACATCAGGAAAACTTTCTGCCAATGAAAGTTCAATAGTGGAACGGTCTCCCTCGGGTGGTTGCGGACTCTCCTTCCTTGGAGGTTTAGAGGTTGGATGGCCATCTGCCAAGGATGCTTTAGCTAAGATTCCTGCATCACAACTCTACAATTCTATGATTTTACGAATTCCCATCATCCCTGACCACTGATCCTGCTAGCTAGGGGTGATGGGAGTTGTAGTCCCAAAACAGCTGGAAAGCCCAAGTTTGGGAAAGTGAAAAATAAAAGTTTGCAAAGTTTTTATTTTTCAAGGCAGGCAGGCAGGCAGGCAGACGAGGCAGCCACATCAGCAGCTGCGGGCGCCTCTTCCGCACCGTGTCCTGCCCCTCACCTTGAAGAAGGCGATTTGCAGGTAGTTGTAGGGCTCCCTCTCCTCGAAGTCCTGCCGGATCTGCGCGCTGGCCCGGTGGAGGGACGGCTGCCCGCCCAGCCGGCGCCCCAGGCACTCATCCAGGCACTCGGCCCGCTGCAGCACCCGGTCGAAGAAGCCCGTCTCCCAGGGCCGCGAGGGCGGGCGGCCCGCCGCGAAGCCGGCCTGGGACTGGCACTCGCCCTGGCACTCCCGGCGCACGCCCTGCAGCCGAGAGTAGCTGTGCAGGCAGCGCTGCAGCAGCTCGGCCGCCCGAGGCCAGTCCTGGGCGAAGTAGGCGCGCACCCCGTCGGCGTAGAGCGCGTCGTAAGGCGCCAGATGGCCGGAGAAGAGGCAACTGCCGAGAGCGGGGAAGAAGAGGACGGAGAGGAGGAGGGGGACCGGGAAGCGGGGCGACGGGGCGACGGGAGAGGAGGAAGGATGCCGCGAGCGGAGAGTCATGGCAGAGGGCAAAGGAGAAGCAGCAGCAGCAGCAAAGGGGAGAAATTGCAGACGTCGCCTGAGGAGTTTGGGCGAAAGGGGCGGGGAGGAGGCGGCTGGAAAAGGGGCCTGCGCTGCTGGCGGAGGGGGAGAGAAAGGCGGGCAGAAGGGAAGCGTAATCCAGAGCTGCTGCCCGAGGCTGGAAATTCCTCCCAGGGGCAGAGGAGGCCCAAACAAGCCGGGGAAGGACGTGGTGGCGGCGGGGAAGGAAGGCGGGGGGCGCGTGGTGGTGGTGGAGGGACGCGCTCGCTCGCTGGCTAGCCTGGAGGTAATAAAGTGCGTTTTGCTGCTTAATTCCTTAATTAAGTAGGGTTGCCTCCTTTGGTTGGGCAAAATACAGGAATTTCTGAAATTCTTTTGTAGTAAGACAGCTACTTTGAGATCTTGTATAGAATGTCCTGGGAGATTGAAGTGTTCTCCTACTGGTTTTTCTTACTACAAAAGAATTTCAGAAATAGACTGGAAAGAGAAGTTGCTGAATTACAACTTATCACCAAGCTCAAAACCATGGAGGGACCTGGTTTGAACAGAGATATCGGATTCTTATCTCATTATACATGATAAGCGATCTTCAGCCATCTCAACCCTTGCTTTTTCATGCAAAACCATTTGCAGTCGTTTTCGGTCATCAACAGCTATCAGTCAGTCAATCACCCATTTCCACCACCCTTCTGAGTAATCCCCCCTCCCCATCCCCACCCCTCCCCACCCCTTCTCTACATAAGTGCCTGGGGACTCCCATTTCACTGTATCTGAAGAAGTGTGCATGCACACGAAAGCTCATACCAAAATAAAAACTTAGTTGGTCTTTAAGGTGCTACTGAAAGAATTTTTTTATTTTACTTCGACCCAGACCAACACGGCTACCTACCTGTAAACACATTTTTTGGTCATGGTAGGAGTGCCTGTACATTAAGGAATGCAGCCGACAGGTCTGACAGCCAGCCATGATTGACTGCTTAAGAGCCAACTCCTAGGGCCGAGGTCCCTTTGGCTCCTCCCATAAAATATTTGAGAGGACCGCCCCCCACAAGTTAATGGGCATTGCCATTCATGGTCTTGTGATCAGTTTTGCAGGGCAGCGCTTACCTGGGTCCATGGGCATAGCTGCCAATAAAGGGCAGCTGCCCCCCATCAAGTAAATGAATAAAAATAATTAGCTGAGATTCTGCCCCCCCCTAACATAAATCTTGGCTACGTCCATGCCTGCCCCCCCAATATTTTATTCAAGTTGGCACCCCTGATTGTAGTTCCCTGTGCTGTTCATGCATGCTGCTATGATTATGCTTATTTATTAAATTTGTATCCCGCCCTTCATCCAAAGATCACAGGGTGGTCCACAACAAAAAAATGCAAAGTGAGAACACAAAATGCATAATAGAACAAAGACAAAGACAAACCAATGATCTCTCCTCACGCTAAAAATTTTTTAAGGCCATAGAATGTTAATGAGCCAAAGGCCTGGTTAAAGAGAAACGTTTTTGCCTGGCATCTAAAGATATTTAAGGAAAGCACCAGGCAAGCCTCCCTGGGGAGAGCATCTCACAAATGGGGAATCACTGCAGAAAAGGTTCGTTCTTGTGTTGCCATCCAGACCTCTCGTGGAGAAGGCATACAAAGAAGGCCCTCGGATGATGCTCGCAAGGCCTGGGTTGGTTCATATGGGGAGAGGCAATCCTTGAGGTATTGCGGTACTGGGCCATTTAAGGCCTTAGAGGTCAAAACCTCGGGGAGCTTTGGGTACTATGCACTTTGGCTTGGGGGAAGCAAAATGTCTTCTGTTGGAGTGCTGACAGGAGCAAGCCAGCAGTAAATCACACCAAGCACATTGGAGTTAACTCTTCATTAGCAAAACATGATCTGCACTGGAGTGTAAGGCTGGATGAGCACAGCAACTCAGGTCTCGCCCTCATGAAGCAGTTGCCAAGGCTAAAGGTCCCTGCCTTCCTATAGCTGGCGATGTCCCCTCCTCTCCAGGGTGTTTTGCAAGCACAGTGGTGCCTCGCTAGACGAATTTAATTCGTTCCACGGGTCTTTTCTTATAACGAAAAATTCGTCTAGCGAATCCCATAAGAATGCATTGAAAAAAAATTTGAAATTTTTTTTTGCCCATAGGAACACATTAATTGAATTTCAATGCATTCCTATGGGAAACCGCGATTCACTAGACGAATTTTTCGTAAAATGAATTCGTCTAGCGAGGCAACCTCCACTAGAAAAAACCTTTCGTTAAGCGGAAATTTCGTTAAGCAGGGCATTTGTTAAGCGAGGCACCACTGCAATTGGAAACTGCGCCTGCCGCTGTTCTGCCCTTTTCATGCCTCTCCTAGTTCTAGGAGACCAGGGGGGAAGGGAGCTTGTCGCAGCAGGGAGACACCCCCCCCCAGTGTCTCTTCCCAAGCCAGACCGATCTCTGCCTCTTGGCCTCTTTCCTCTCCTGCTTCAGCTTCTATCTCTGATTCTGGACTTGTCCCTGCAAAGAGTCTCCCCACTCCCTAAGCCCCATTACCTCTTCAGCTTCTGACACTTCCTCCTCCCGGTCTTCTCCCTCTAACCAATCATTGTTGTCCCACCACCACTCCTTGGGATCTGAGCCTTCTTCCCTTGGGGTATGACCCTCAACTGGTTCCTCCCACTATTCCTCTGTGTCCAACCACTCTGTGTCAAGTGCCAGCCTAGGGCTATGAGGAGGAGGAAACCCAGGTTGGTTTATTGAATTTATACATTGACCTCCCCCAACAAAAAAGGGGCCCCAAGGTTCAAATTCCCAGTTAGGATTGCAAGGCTCCTGTTTCAGATTGCCAGGAGCCCTGGTGTATCATTTATTTATTGCATTTGCATTCCACTTTTCCCCCAAGAAGCTTGAGGTGGAATGCTTGGTTCTCCCTGCCTTTGTTTTATTCCCACAACAACCCTGTGAGGCAGGTTAGGCGGATGCAGTGACTGGTCCAAGGTCACCCAGTGAGCTCATTGGCTGAGCAGGGATTTGAACCCGGGCCTCCCAGGTCCCAGCCTGCCGCTCTAACCACTACGCCACACTTCGCATGAATAGATGTATATACATATGTATGTATATGTTGAAAATAATTTAAATCCCGCTCTTCCTAAGGAGATCGGCATACATTAAAAATAATAAAACAGGGTGAACAAACTTTTCTTCCCTTAAGACAGTGGGGCTACATTTCGACAATGTGTGCCGAAGGTCTTAATTTTTTAACATACACAACCCTCCTGAAGTTTTGAGATGGCCTGAGAGTTCAGTGAAATAAATGAGTTGTGTGATGTGATTATGGGTGGATATATTTTTATATCTCCAAAAAGATATGCATGAGATCCAGTACAAACTCAAAACACTTGAGAATAAAATTAAGTTGCCAGCAATGGAAATCAGCTTCAAATAAATGGTCTGAGGTCTTAAAGGACTCTAATGGCTCACACTTTGATAGAATACATACCTTTGGAATTTCAGTTCCTCCCAAGAATTCTGGCTTCAGTGCAGGAACGGCTGAGTGAATTTCTGTGGTCTGGGTTACATAAGAGGGCAGACTACATCAGACTAATGGTTCCCTCTGGGCTTTAAAATCAATGAGAATTGGACATTACTAGCACAAAATAATCTGATAATGTTACATTAAGGATTAAAAGAGGGCATGAGCTCTCATATATTCTAAGGTGTTTGAACTAAAGTACAGCTTGTCTTATCTCAATTAAGTTTTGGCTGAGGTGATTATTATTATTTGGCTGAGGTGATTTGTTAATTACTCCCCCCTCCAAATGAAGCTCAAAACAACTTACAAAAAACGAACATTAAAAAGGGTTAAGGAACAAGGGCATAGCAGCCTCAAATAAATTATATATATATTTATATAGACAGATCCAAATCTGCCTCCCCCCACTAAAATTAAGACCCCCAAAGTCCTGGGTGAACAAGAACACATTTGCCTTGTGCCTAAAACAGTTAGCGATGGCACCAGACATGCCTCCCTGGAAAGCACTGCATAAATGGGGGGGGGGGCACCACTGAAAAGGCCCGTTCTTGTGTTGCCACCCACTGCATCACTCTTGAGGGGGCACATGCAGAAGGGCCTCGTGGAGAACGTGGGGTCTGGGTTGGTTCATGTGGGCAGAGGCAGTTCTTGAGGGATTGGGGTCCTAAGTTGCATAAGGCTGCCCAGTCTACCCGGGTGTGTGTGCAATATTTGCCTTGCCCTGGCACCAGCAACCTTCGCTACGCCACTGCAAAAGCTACATACAGAGAAACCATGCTTTCCTTATGGCTAGTGATGGAGAAGATTTCCATCTTTCTTCTTGACAACCTCTGTTAAGATAGCCAAACTCATCTGTAACATGGGGGTGATGTTACCAGCCCGCCACAGCATGCCTGCCGCAAGGAGGACTGAAATAGCGTGTGTGGAGCATTTTGAAATGGAGCGCAGCATGCTCAGTATTACATGCATGTGTCATCTCTTGGCACCGGGACTCTCCGTCTTGGAATCCTCTCTTCTCAGTTGGCTGTTGAGTCTCTTTAAGTAGTACCTACTCAGAAGTAAGTCTCAGTTGTTTTCAGTGGGGCTTAGCCCTAGATAAAGGCATGCCCGAATCACTTAAAAACAAAACCACAAACACTGTGAACACACTTTAAAAAGAGAAAGAAGAGAAAGCCAGGCAGATGTTGACACTCCAAATATAGATTTCTTTTTAATACCTTCCTGTCCCACACTTGGCAACCGACGACAAGCGTTTCTCATAATGGGTGGAGCTAAGAAAAGGGAGGGGCGTGTGGCACTAACAATGCTACTGAGGGGGTGGAACTGGAGAAAAAAGTGCCCTCCGATGAACTGCGGTGGTCTGTGCTCACATTTTGCCACCTGGATGCAGGGCTCCGTGGCTCCTTCGAACAAAGCTGGTTCTCCTTCCCCACCACATCAGGGCCCCGCTGTGGGCACCCCCCCCCCTCCTCTGCCAACATGGTGAGAAACACAAGGACCTAAAAATACCCCTTGGGTCCCAGGGAGACACGTCGAGTTTTGCTTAAAAATCCAGAGCCCAGCAAATGCTTTTTGCTGCCGTTTCATAGGCCGAGCTCCTGGAAACCCCGTGCTTCCTGAGCTGCCAAGGTCCGTCTCCCAGGCTCCTGTTCTCCGCTGTAGAGGTATAGGTTTTCCCCACCAGTCAGTGAACACCGCCGATCCCTCTCGGGGCCATCTTCCTGCTCGGTGCCATCCAGAGAGTGGTGCCTGTCTCGCTGAGCCGCGAGCGGCGGGCGCGAGTGCCGCGGGCTGCTGTGCGGGGAGGGCACCGGCGTCTCATCGATGAAGGTGGTGATCTCGTCGCGGAAGAAGCAGGCGCTAGACCCCGAGGCAGGTCCCCGGGACACCAACCCGGCTTCCAGGAACTGCCGGAGGGTGGTGAACTCGTCCTCGGGAGGCCGGTGACGGCGGTGGTGGTGGTGGTAGCTGCGGAGCTCCGGGAGCAGGAAGCTGGGGACGCCTCCGTGCTTGTGAGGGGTAGGCACACGGATGTCGTCGGATGAGGACCACTTGTGGAGGAAGGAAGGCGAGGAGCGGTGGGAGGAGAAGATGTTGGTTTCGTCGTGGGACATCCTCCGGGAGAGAGGGACCTGGAAGGAAAGAAGGAGGTGAGAGCCAGGGGGAAAGGAGGTTGGACGGCATGCAATATATAGGCTTTTTTCCTCTCAGGCAGGGGCGTCGCAATGGGGGGTGATGGGAGCTGGATGTTCCACTCGGGACCCCCAAGCCGAGCCTCCAGCCTCCCGGTAAAAAGTCCATTTGGCGCCAAGCGGACTTTACCGGGAGGCTGGAGGCTAGGCTTGGGAGTCACGTGGGTGGGGGCGCCAAGTGGCACCCCACCCGCCACGCCAAGCGGGCTTTGGGAGTTTGAAGCTGGAAGCGCACAGCTTTGGAGTTGCCAGGGGGCGCCGATACCCCGCCACGTAACGACGCATGCGTCATTACGTAACACACATGCGTTGTTACGTAGCGACGCTGTGCACCCCCCCCCCTGCGCGTACATGGCAATTTGCCGCCCCGGGTGTCGTGGCGGCTTGCTACGCCGCTGCTCTCAGGTGGGTGCTATTGCCATTATAAGAGAACAAGGGAGGCATTCATAGTGAGTTCCAGCACCTCTTTTTCTAGAAAAATAGCACTGGGTAGGTCCAATGCCACAGAGAGACAGAGACAGAGAGAGAACACTTGCCAAAATGGCTTATGCCAGGGGTAGACTGGGTTGCTAAGGTAAGGTAAAGGTAAAGGGACCCCTGACCATTAGGTCCAGTCGTGACCGACTCTGGGGTTGCGGTGCTCATCTCGCGTTATTGGCCGAGGGAGCCGGCGTACAGCTTCCAGGTCATGTGGCCAGCATGACAAGCCGCTTCTGGCGAACCAGAGCAGCACATGGAAACACTGTTTACCTTCCCACTGTAGCAGTACCTATTTATCTACTTGCACTTTGACATGCTTTCAAACTGCTAGGTTGGCAGGAGCTGGGACCGAGCAATGGGAGTTCACCCCGTCGCAGGGATTCAAACCGCTGACCTTCTGATCGGCAAGCCCTACGCTCTGTGGTTTAAACCACAGCGCCACCCGCGTCCCTGTTGCTAAGGTATCAGCTCTCAAAAGGTAATTCCAGGCAGCTGGGAAAACACAGTTTTCCCAACAGGTAATGCCACTATCTCTGATGCATTTGCCTCAAGTACTGCGGCTATGCAAATTTCATAGAAATGCTTTGGGTATGCGAGTCTTAGCGAGCAACACACACCTGCCCCGTAACACCACTTTGTAAAGAAAATGTGAAACACACCCCTCCTCCTGGCTTTTCTGGTTTTGTTTTACATTATGTGCTTTTGGGGGCTATAAAACAAAGAAAACCCAAGTGTTTTACTAACACAGATTTGTAGTCCTGAACCGTGTTAGTAAGGGAGTCTGGAGGACCTTTTGGCTGCTTAGTTCTTCCTTGCTCAGTTTTTCTTTGTTAAAAATAACTTTTATTAAAGATCTTCTCGATTTACAAAAGTACGTGCATTGTCTCTTTTTTTCATGCTGTGAAGTCTTTTCTACAGATCAGTTACATTGCTCTGTTTTTCTAAGGAGAGAAGGGGTCAATAAAGCTCACACTCCTAAAGCAAAGCGATCTCTCAGCTCTCCCTCAAATGTTCACCCCTACATAAATTTCCGCGTTGGTTTCCCCCCCTGTGGTGCACCCAGAAATAATGGTACAGTATTCCCCACCATTTGTGTGTACACACACAGACCAGGTAATGTGTGTAATGACCAGGTAATGACCTGCAGTTGATAGTGCAGTGGACCGTTTGACGCACTATGGATATTGTCTTTCCATGCAGGGGAAGTCCCTAACTCACCAGCTACCCTCACCTGGTTTAGCCAGTCAGTCAAAGTCATTTCCCAGGGTGTGGCTGCTGTCATATCCTGACAGCTTCTAGGAGCCACTTCTAGGAGGGTTGGATGCAGGGTGAGGACCAAAGGTGGACAAACTACCCCAGAAGGAGCATGATGTGTCCCCCACCAGAGGTACTGCCCCTTCCCTAACACCTTGGGTGAGTCCAATCTTTCTCCCTTTTCAATTCTGGGTGGAAGTCTGCTTGCGTGCAGATGTTCTGTTCCCTAGCATCTCAGGGAAGAGGGCTAAGGAAACCGCCTGCCTCTGCTAGGTGGATCCGATTCAAGGCAACATCATGCATAGAGGAGTTTTTCAGTGAGCAATATAAAATAAACAGAACGTTGGTTTGTACATTTCAAATGTTGGCAGGCCTGATCTTGTCATGTCCCAGACCAACAGCCAAACCCTTGCAGAGCAGACCAGGAAGAACGGGACTGCTGCCTACCTGCAGGTAGTGTACCCTGTCGTGGGGCAACAGCATGTGATGCACCGGCAGTAGCTTAGCATCCCTGGGGTCCCGTTTCATAGATGCAGCACCATTGGCATCGAATCGCACTTTGCAGATCCTCCCGTCGCCGTATTCGTCACCAGTGCCATCTAGAGGACGACAAGAATGTCTTGCCACATTTTCGCTCCTCCTCCTCCTCCTCCTCCTCCTCGTTCCCCCCCTCAAACAGACAGAGGGCAGACCTATGGACCTATGCAGGCATGGAACATCTGGATTCTTGCACTTTGAGGAGTTTATAGTGTTCATTTGTGGCGAGCTGGTTTTCTAAGTGGTTTGTCACGACTGTGGCATCTATTGCCGCAAGCCTGTCATGAGTTGGGCTTGCATGTCGAGTTTCCCACAATGCAGCCTTGCTTATAATCTGTGCTTATGGGAAATAGCTTGCAATTTCTAGTCGACTACGGTATGTGCACAAGGAAAACCTGTCTGGATCTGACCGTGCCACAGTGTGAATCCGCTGTCACTTTTATCGGTGTTTTAAAGGAAACATGTGGATTTTGGACAGAGATGGCATGGTCATGGGGTATGTTACCTAGGAGCATTGGGATGGTCAATGCAATGTACTTGATCCCCCCCTCCCCAAAAAATGCTAGGAATCACTGTTTACGTAAGAGGAAACAGACCGTCTTACATTTAAAGGCAGAGCCAACATTTTTAGTATGGTGGGGGCGTGTTTAAAAGTGGCCTTATCATACTAAGTTTAAATGCACACATTTCCAGGGGCGTACGCAGGATCAAAACTACCGTGTTTCTCATATTATATTTATTTTTTCCTCCTCCTGCCGCGGCCGGCATTGCTGCTGCGCCTATCACTATGTCTTATTTTCGGGGTATGGCTTATATTCCTTGAATGCTTAAAAATACTGCTATGGCTTATTTTATGGGTATGTCTTAAAATATGAGAAACAGGGTGGGGGGGCAAGGGGCGGGGCCAAGGCACGGGAGGGGCCACAAAGTGGGAACGTGGGCAGGACTACGGAGTACGGAGCCCAGGTGAAACTGACTCCGGTCTCACCTAGGCGCCGGGGCTCTGCTGACAGCACGCAGCCAGGGTGCTCGCCCTGGCCTGCCAGGCTGCCCCCGGTGCACTATGGTCAGGACCCCGGCGGAGCGTGCAGCCATGGGCGAGAGCAGCGCTGCCGGCAGGGCTGGTGGGCAGAGGCGGAGCACAGCCCAGCAGAGTGCGAGTTCGGCATTCCTGCCCGCCGCGCCGTGCCCTCCAGCTTCCCGTTGCGCTCTCTGGTTCCCCGCTGCACTTGGCCTTGCCGGAGGGCGCGACGGGGAGCTGGAGGGAGGGCGCGGCACGGTGGGCGGGAACGCCGAACTCGCGCTCCGCCGGGCTGTGCTCCGCCTCTGCCCACCAGCCCCGACGACAGCGCCGCTCTCGCCCACGGCTGCGCCGGCCCTGCTTCTAGGGGGGCAGCTGCCCCCCCTGCCCCGTGCTGGGTACGCCCATGCACATTTCTCTACTGGAATAAGCTCTGAAAGCACTTTTCTACAAAGATGGTGAAAGCGACTGAAGTAACATCCAGCTAGCATCATGAAAGTTCCAATCTGGACGTACAATTCCAAAATGTTGCAACAGGTGTTTTTTTTATTAAAGGAATGTGATTGTTTCCTAAGATGATGAATAGAGATATAAACAAACAAATATACATGTGCTACTTTAAAACAAAAATTGGATGCATGAGAGTAAGGGCAAAGCTGAGGGCTGACCCGTTATGCAGCGTGATGGGAGTGTATGTCTGTAATGAAAAACTAGATTTCCACCTGTGACTGTGGTTAGACTCTTACACGACTCTTTACTTTTATATTCATTTTAAATAATGAAGACAGGTTCAAAGCCTTTATCTCCTAGTTAATGGGTAGGCAAACTAAGACCCGGGGGGGGGGGCGGATCCAGCCCAATCGCCTTCTAAATCCAGCCCACGGGCGGTCCAGGAACCAGCATGTTTTTTACATGAGTAGAATGTGTCCTTTTATTTAAAATCCATCTCTGGGTTATTTGTGGGGCATAGAAATTCGTTCATTCCCCTGCCCACAAAAAAATTGTAGTCTGGCCCTGCACAAGGCCCTGCTGAAAAAGTTTGGTAACCCCTGTCCTAGTTGGTCCATTGAGAGGTCAGGTGATATAATCTGGCCCATGGTTTTGAAGATTATAATAAACTCTGGGAAGGAGAGCAGCAGACAGCAGGGACAAAACGTACCTGCTCACTATGCATCACACTGTATTTCTATTCAAATTATAGTAACTACTTCCAGATTTGCATCAATCTATGTAAGCTAATATACAAAAAAATAACAATGCAAATCTGTGACCTCTTTTGCCTCTTTTTGTGATGCATGACCCTTTTTTGGGTCAAGAAGAAAACCTCTGCAAACACAATTTTTTCTTTGCCTCAATACATTCAGTTTTATCTGCCTATACCTATACTGCTATTTAAACTGCTTGATGCTTTTAATGATGTTTTTCTGGTCTTTCAACAGCAACTGATGCAATCACCATGAATTTAACTACGATTCTGGCTCGTCTGGAAGAGGAGCCCATTTTGTTCCAACCATCTTCCATTAGCTAGGGACTAAATTGGCTGCGACGCTGGGTGATCTGTGATCAGATCTATGCTGTTTTGGAAAAGGTAGATGCAGCTGTGGGAGGGGGGGGGACAATATGGTATATGTATGTTTTCCACTGTGGGAATTTAGATTGGGGAAAATGTGGGGGGGTGAACCCCTGAACCCTCAGTTCTGCAGCCCCACACATGCCTGTGTTTATTTTTCAAAATGCAAACAAATATGGGAAATTCAGTCATGGATCTCCTGACTAATTTGCCCCCAATTCCAGCAGCAGATCCCACAAAGTGTTGTCCATTGTTCTTTTTCCATCCCCACCCTCTCCAGAGTTTTGCCACTATAGAGTGGCAAAAACTATAGAGAGAGAATGCAGCTATAGAGAGAGAATGCAGAAAGAAAGAACACAAAAGGTCTTTAAGGAGATAACAGAAATCACTGGGTTAAAGCTGACCAAAAGTCCTGAGGTAGCATTATTATCAATTTACGATGGGGTGGAATGTTCACAGGCTTTGAAGGCCTTGCTCACAAATTTATTGACAGCTGCACGAATTATTATAGCCAGGAAGTAGAAGGGGCAAGCAGAATAAAAAATGGAAGAATGGTATAAAGAGGTGTGGGGTGTAGCTATTAATGATAAATTAACACGTGCCATTCGGGCAAGACGGGGAATATGCAGGAGAAATGATTTTGAGGAGATATGGAAGGTATTTGTAGAATTTGTACTGTTAAAATGGAAAGGGCTCAAACCATTGCAAGAGGTGTTGAAATTTGGGGAGGTTGGATAATTACAATGGAACGGTCTCGGGGGTAGGATGCACACGTTTATTCTTATTTATTTATGATTATTACTTTGCCGATAATAATATTTTTAAAGAAAGAATGTACGGTATTAAAAATGTAAATAAATGTATAAAATATAAATAAAAGAATGAAAATGGGGAAAAAAACCTAGCCATAGCTGCACATGAAAGAAAGAAAGGTAGAAAGGAAGGTAGGAAGGTAGGAAGGAAGGAAGGAAGGAAGGAAGGAAGGAAGGAAGGAAGGAAGGAAGGAAGGAAGGAAGGAAGAACACAGAGCATCCTCTAGCATAGAGAGAACACAGGATTGGAGCAGCTCACCGTCTTCCCCGTCTTCCTCTGACATTATTGCCACGCATTGCTCCCACACAGTACGGACGTCAGCCCGGTAGCGCTCGCAGGACCAGATGAAGGATGGCAACAGCAGCGTCTGCACCATGGAGCACCAGAGCACAGCCAGCACCATCCAGGTGGGTGCCGTGTCGTAGCGTAGGCTGAAGAAGCTCACCACCTGTAAACAGAAAGGAAAGGAGGATGGGGACATTGTGAGTAACATTCCACAATCAGGCTCCCTATTCCCAGCTAAGTCTGGAGACAGGTTTCCCCCCACCCACCCAATACACACAGAAGAAAAGCTGAAAGAGCGACCACAGGTCATTTACCCAAGCAGCAACAGTGCTGCACTGTAGCATTTAATGCCCAACGCTACCTACCAGCACCTCAAAGTATACAGGAATTTTCTATACATGCCCCGGAAATGGCATATCACCTAAACCAGGCATGTCCAACCTACCGGTAGATCACTGGACGTCTGTGATAGATCACTGGTAGATCACTGGCTCCCCCCAAAGAAGCTGAACAACTGTGGCCCCCCTAAAAAAAGCTCAACATTTTACCTCCTCCCTGAAAAAACTCAACAACTTTGACCTGAACGCCCCAAAAATGGCCTTCATCCTTCCTAAAACAAGCTCAACAACTTTGACCTGAATCCCAAAAAAGGGGGTAGATCACTGCCAGTTTTTAACTCTGATGTGGTTTAAAGCAAAATGTCTTGCTCAGGGCCAGCCCACTCATGAGACAAGGTGAGGCTACCGCCTCAGGTGGCAAGATCCACTGGGACAGCAGATCCTGATGTAAATCTTCATTCCCCCCACTTGTTCCTGATACAGATTCATCCCTTCTTCCCCAGCAGGGAGGGGGTCACCATTTTGCAGTTCACCTCAGGTGGCAAAATGTCTTGAGCCGGCCCTGGTCTTGCTGCTTAACCCTCTCCCACACACTCACCAAATAACTCAGCTTCATATGTGCATTAGGCTCCTGCGCCATGTTCCTCACCATCGTTCACATAAGTGGTTTACATTCTGTCACACGACTTGACATTTCCACACATGCTTCCCTTCTTCCACACCTTCGCAAAGTGTTTTAAGCATCTGTCTTTTCAGGCATGGGAAAGAAAACTACATAGGAGAAATGGTTGCCCTCTTGAGTCTCTGGCTTCTGTGTATTTTGTACATTTGTTTGTTTGCATATAACAAGCAGTGATCATTTTTAGAAGCAATAGAAGTGGAAAGCCACTCACTTGCTTTAAAAAATATTGACTTGTGTTGTGAATGCGCAAATGCCGTACTTTTTAGTCTAAGATGCCCCATATATAAGACGCCCCCTATTTTTGAGGACTCCAAATTAAGAAAACACCCCTCAGCACTACCCATGTACAAGACGAGCCCCAATTTTAAACCTAATGTTTTGGTGTTTTTTTTATAAAAAAAAAACCTAGTCTTATACACGGAAAAATACATTAAATAATGCCATTATAAATAAACAATTGCTTGCATAATCTTGCTCATTTATCCATTCCATTATGTTAAATCATGTGAACTATGTTACGGAATGTACCAGACAAAGCTAATACAGTGGTACTTTAGTTTAAGAATAGCCCTGTTTACAAACGATTCGGTTTACGAACGCCGCGAAACCAGAATTAGTGTCCCGGTTTTCGAACTCAGTCTAAGAACGGAATCTGAACGGTGGAAGGGCACCGGCAACGGGAGGCCTCATTAGGGAAAGCGCGCCTCAGTTTAAGAACGGTTTCGGTTTAAGAACGGACTTCCGGGACAGATTTAGTTCATAAACCGAGGAACCACCGTATTCGTAAATAATATTTGAGTTAATTGATGGTGGTTTTGGAGCGGATTAAAGAGAGGGTTGTTTCGCTTCATGGTGTATCATTTCATCAGTGTGATGTTTGTTAACATTTTATGCTTCTTGGCATATAAATTACACTGAAATCAGGGCCGGCTGAAGATATTTTTGCACCTGAGTCAAGCTACAAAATGGGGGGGGGCATGGAAGAAGGGTGAGTAAAGCTCTACATCGGGGACCTGGGAGCCAGGAGCAGCAGGTAATGTCTTCTTTGCAGGCCAGATCTGCTGCCAGTATCATTCCTGCCACCTGAGGCAGCCTTGCGGGTGGACTGGCCCTGATGAGAATTTTATATGTTCTAAAGTAAACTGGGAAAACCCATATTGGGATTTACTGGGGGGTGCTGAAAAAATGATGGTTTCTCGCACCCAACAGAGCAGCATTTAAATTCTCTTGTTTCTACACTAATTTCCCATGGCCGTTGTTGAGAGTTTCCCTTAACTCAGGGGTCAGCAAACTTTTCCAGCAGGGGGCCGGTCCACTGTCCCTCAGAGCTTGTGGGGGGCCGGACTATATTTAGAAAAAATATATGAACGAATTCCTATGAATACTGTGTCCAGTTCTGTGCACCACAGTTCAGGAAGGATACTGATGAGCTGGAACGTGTCCAGAGGAGGGCAACCAAAATGGTCAAAGGCCTGGAAACGATGCCTTATGAGGAACAGCTTAGGGAGCTGGGTATGTTTAGCCTGGAGAAGAGAAGGTTAAGGGGTGATATAGCCATGTTCAAATATATAAAAGCATGTCATATAGAAGAGGGTGAAATGTTGTTTTCTGCTGCTCCAGAGAAGAGGACACGGAGCAATGGATTCAAACTACAAGAAAGAAGATTCTACCTAAACATTAGGAAGAACTTCCTGACAGTAAGAGCTGTTCGACAGTGGAATTTGCTGCCAAGGAGTATGGTGGAGTCTCCTTCTTTGGAGGTCTTTAAGTGGAGGCTTGACAGCCATCTGTCAGGAATGCTTTGATGGTGTTTCCTGCTTGGCAGGGGGTTGGACTGGATGGCCCTTGTGGTCTCTTCCAAATCTATTATTCTATGATTCCTATGCCCCACAAATATCCCAGAGATGCATTTTAAATAAAAGGACACATTCTACTCATGTAAAAACATGCTGATTCCTGGACTGTCCGCGGGCCGGATTGAGAAGGCAATTGGGCCGCATCCGGCCCCCGGGCCTTAGTTTGGGACCCCCTGCCTTAACTTCTATTTGGGCTGTGTGAGAAGGTGTGTGTAGGCCATAAGAGGTGTCTGCAAAATGCAGTTGGTAGCTGAAAAGTGAAATGTTTTTGGCAAAGCTCCTGCATTAACATGGCAATCATTCCTAACATTAATGGAAGCATTGTACCTTGTGAGCTAGTTCACATACCTGCCCCACTCACAGCAGAGACTTTATTCTGTGCCTGGTGCTCACTGCAAAAAGCTCATTCAACTAGTTCACCACAGGAGGAACTGAATTTGTGCACCTCCATGCAATCAGATCAATGAGTTAAATGCTGTCTCGCAGCATTTCAGTTTCTGCTCATGGCAATGGTCAGGCAACTTGATTCGTTGCAAACAAGAACTAACACAGCACTTTAAAAAAACAAACAAATGCTAATCATTGCAAGAATAATGTAAAGAGCAATGGCTGATCAAGACTTTGTCTTTGCGCATGCGTAGGCAAACTAAGCCCCGGGGGGCGGATCCAGCCCAATCGCCTTCTAAATCCAGCCCGCAGATGGTCCAGGAATCAGCATGTTTTTTTACATGAGTAGAATGTGCCCTTTTGTTTAAAATGCATCTCTGGGTTATTTGTGGGGCATAGGAATTTGTTCAATTTTTCCATCCAAAATATAGTCCAGACCCCCACAAAATCTGAGGGACAGTGGAGCTGCCCCCTGCTGGAAAAGTTTGCCGACCCCTTTCTTTGGGAAACTAAGATTTTCAGCAACTCCACCATTCTAAATCACAAATTAGGTGTGGGATGTGGTTACACAAATGTTACCAAAGTAGTGCATCAAAATTCATGTTGCCAGACCTTTTTGGTCTTTTTATTTAATGTGTGTGTGTGTGTGTGTGTGTTTTAATTTGCAGTCCATATATTCTGCTACTGTGCCAGACAATTGTAGATATTCTAACTGCTAAGCCCTGGCAACCACATGCCCCAGTAGTGCTCTTACATTTGCTAACAGTTTCTGCTACTTAAGAGACAGTGAAAACATCATTAGAAGCTCTGTCTTCCCCTCTCCATTGCTGGAATGTACATCCATGGGCATGAACTGTGCTTGAAACTGACAAGGATTCTAGGGACCTTTACTGAATCTGACAACTGCAGTCCTGTCTCTTCCTGCCACTTTCATGAACAGGCATACTCCATCTGTTCTCGCTGCCCCCAGAACACCGGCTAGAGAAGCAGTTCTGGGCTTTATAGCCACTCAACAGGGACCCGAGGGAACATTTTATGAAAAGGAAAATGCAATTCCGATTTGCTCTGAAAAGTCAGGACTTCTGAAAAAGTATCTGAGGGCAAATGTTGCAAAACTGATTTTCTGCCTTGATGCTTGTTTTGTTTTTTAGTTTTATTTATTTATTTATTTATTTATTTATTTATTTATTTATTATTTTCACGTTGAAAGCATTATTGCAATGCATGTTTGTATCTCAGAAACAGATACACACAGGGCCGTCTTGAGCAGATCGCGCACCCTGGTGCTGAGGAGCGGAGATCGTTCCGCCACCCGCCCCGCCCTCGCAGGGCGCAATTGGTTTCCGCGCGGCACCCTCCTTTCCGGGCCGGCGCCCAGCTTACCAGCCCCGCGCCATGGTGCATTGCGCCACCGGGGGGCTATGAAGAGCCGGCCCTGGATACACACAAGTTTTGATCACACTCCCCAGAAAAGGAAAGAGCCAAACTCATAACGGAGCTGTACCTATGAAGGCCATCGGGCAATGCAAATAAGTGAGGCTCGGCCTGCAATGGGATATATCTGAGAGCAGGTCGAACCCGCCTCTTGCCCAGATTACTGGGGTCACCAAGGCAGGTTTAGCACCCACCCAGTGGTGCCCCATGGGATACACCTCTTTACTTTCTTCCGAACAATAGTTCCCATTCACTTATATAGAGGAAAGTGCTGCTCATGGGGCCCCAGCTAAAGTTAGGGCACCCCCTAATTCTAGCACACACCGACCTATCTTCCACTAAAGGATCCTGCAGAATCTCTTTGCCCCAGTTGCCAGTCCTTGCTTCCCCAGTGCTCCTTGTACAATAAAGGGCTTCCCTCCACATGCACCATGCCTTTTGTCAAGCCTGGTGCCAAAGGTCAGCTGGCTTGGGCATTGACTAAGGGCCCCGGGAGCCCTAAAGGGCCCTGCTGTGTTGCCACTTAGCATCCTTCCCACCAGGCCTCCAGAGGTGATTTCAGAAATGGATTTCAGAAATTCAAATGGAAGCCAAACTCAGCTCCCATCCTTGGTGGCTGCTCGGCATGTTTAATTATACCAGAAATGCCTATACAGCCTATATAGCCATAACACCTACGTTATATATATTTATGGAACTATAGTTTCAGTAGGACCAAGACTACAGATAGATCTTTCCCTGGCTGGGAGGCCTATTGACAACCCCGGTGCCAAATGCCCCCTAAAGTCTAGCACCAGCTTTGCATTTTGCTAATGTATAACAGGCTCCTTCTGCAGCAGAACTGTGACAATTGGGGCCTGCTTGGTAAACTCTGCAGGTCCAGTAGACGGGGCCTGAGGACAGAGATTGCATGGCTGTGTGTGATGTGTGTGCACTCACCGAAGCATGTAAGTTAATTTGTCAAGGGGTGCCAAAAGAGATGGACATCAAAGCTTAGAGAAGCCGAACAGGTGGGGGGGAAATAGCTTAGGTACCTATGATATAATCCACAAGTCCTTTAGGCTGCCTGTTGTTTCAAGATAACGTTATTTCAAAATATCAAAGGCCCACGTTTCAGAAAAATAGCATCTCTTTATGTGTATGTGTTTGCTCCTTTTTTAAAAGTTCTTTTGATCTGTCAATCCTAACAGGAACTGGGGAGCCAGGACAGAGATTATGCCCTCTAGAGGCTAGTTGGAGGAGTATATAAATGCAACCTGAGGCTGGAAACAGATGGTTTTCTTCAGTTTATAAAGCAAAACAGCACATGCACTGTGCCTTGTGGTGTACGCATCTCACTCTTGTCTTTGGTAAGGAGTTTTTTGTAAATTTCTTCAGTTCTTCAAAATCCCCCTAGACCTGTTTGATCAGAGGCAATAGCAGGACACAATAATTGTGTGCGTACATCAAAGCCTAAACAACAGAGCCTAGGGCAGGCATCCCCAAACTTCGGCCCTCCAGATGTTTTGGACTACAATTCCCATCTTCCCTGACCACTGGTCCTGTTAGCTAGGGATCATGGGAGTTGTAGGCCAAAACATCTGGAGGGCTGCAGTTTGGGGGATGCCTGGCCCAGGGCCTGCCGCTCAGAAGGTCGGTGGTTCAAATCCCCATGACGGGGTGAGCTCCCATTGCTCTGCCCCTGCTCCTGCACACCTAGCAGTTCGACAGCATGTCAAAGTGCAAGTAGATAAATAGGTACTGCTCTGGCAGGAAGGTAAATGGCGTTTCGGTGCGCTGCTCTGCTTTGCCAGAAGCGGCTTTGTCATGCTGGCCATATGACTGTCTGCAGACAAACACCGGCTCCCTCAGACAGTAAAGCAAGATGAGCACCGTAACCCCAGAGTCATCCGCAACGGGACTTAACGGTCAGGGGTCCCTTTACCTTTATCTTTACATCAAGGCCAACAATGCCTATGTTGAACTATGCTCATTTTTCTCTCTAAAAATGAGGCAGGGAGGTTGTTGTTGACTTTCTAAAACTGTGGTTTTCAAGCTGTGTTTCAGGGAATACTGGTGTTCCTTGGAAGCTAACTGGGGATTCCTCAGTGAGATGATCAATAGTGGCAAACAGGGTTCTCTGAAAACACCTTGTGCATCAACACTGATCTGCCCCTGAGATGCTTAGATGCAGTGGAGTGTTTTGGGGTGAATTCTAGTGGACACATTGCAATGGGGAGGGCTAAGAAACTTGGCCACATGCCCCACATGAGTTATGTCCCCATATCCTCTGCAAAATACAGGGAGCCCAGCCCATGTTGGAGTCTCAAAGGTTCACTGCAAACGTGTCAGTGCAGAAAGTGTTTCCTAAAGGTTCAAAGTCAGGAAACTGATGTTAGCATCCATTGTCTCAAAAGACAGTGGAGTGCACCTCCAGGGGTGAAGTCAAACCGAAGTGACCTCCAAGGGTGGTGCAAGCTTGGGTGGTGCATATGGAGGTCCTGGGCTACCCGTATGGCAAGACCCCTCTCTCAGACTCACTTATGTGGTCAAAGAAAAGCAGAGCAATAGGTTTGGCACTGGCTTGCGTACAAGGTGCCATCCAACTGGCTTAGGGATGCCACTCCAGATTTGTGTAGGGTTTACTCCTTAGCCTTTTCTTCAGCCAAATATATTCCTCAAAGCAGTGGAGGTTTAGGATCAGAGCTTCCTTCTCCTAAATGGGCTACCTTTCCAGGTTGATGAGCCCCATCCATCCCTCATTTCCCTTTATAGTACAGTACTGCTTTCTTGACCGTTGGACCCACTATTGTTCTCATTCACTCAGTCTGCTGAAGTCTGTCTTCGCATGGGTTTGAGACCCATTGGCTACCCTCACCTGGTTTAGCCGGCCGGTCGAAGCCGTTCCTGGAGTGTGGCCACTGTCGCATGCTGGCAGCTTCTAGGAGCCACAGGTGAGAGAGTGCAGAATGGGACCAAAAGTGGACAAACTACCCCAGAAGGAGCATGATGTGTGTCCCCCACCAGAGGTACTACCCCACCCTATAACACTGCTCTAGGACAATTGAAAAGAGGAGGAAGGGGTATTTCTTACCAAAATGGGCACCCCGGTCAGCGTGTCGTAGAGGAAAACGATGGCACTGATGAGATTGGTCATCTGCATGGAAGTCTTGGCAGATTCAGATCCATCCAGCGACGACCGCCGTTTGCCCCTCACGTCCTCCACCACGATAGTTGGCACGTTGAAGGTGGTGTGAGCCGAAGACGGGCAAGCAGAGGAGGCTTCCTCCGCTCTCAGGTGGTGGCATCTGTGGTGCCTTCGGTGAGCCCACAAGGTCTGGTAGAAAGTGATGCCCACACAAACCAAACCCATGACGATGCCTCCGAGGAGGAGGAGGCTGAAGCACACGCCGAAGCCCAGGCCTATCTTGCTGACGATGAACTGGCAGCCGCTGGCGTAGTACCGCTCCCCATTGTTGTGCCAGCCGATGGAAGGCAGTGTGGAGAGGATGAAGGACACCATCCAGATCCCCATCACGGCGTGCAGGGCCTGCTTCTTGGCGTTGCTCAGGCGGTAGTTGACAGGCCACCTCACCATCCACATGCGGTGGTAAGACAAGGAGGCGACAGTGAAGCATGTGGCCAAGGCCAAGGTGTAATAGGTGGAGACGAAGACCTTGCAGATGCTCTCGTTCCAGTCGTAGTCGGAGGACTCGCGGCGCAGCTGCACCACCGCGTAGGTGGTGAGCGGCACGGCAGCCATGAGGATGTGAGTCCCCGCCAGGAAGCACAGCAGAAGCTCCAGGGGTTTGTGCTTCTGCTGCTTGGCTGTGATGCTGAGGATTATCCAGGAGTTGGCCAGCAGGGCAAGGAGCCCGCAAGCCAGCCACCACAGCGAGTTATTGTGCAGGGTAGCCTTTGAGAGTTCCTCCATGGGGCTGCTGCCTCCGCCGCGATTCATTGTGCCTCCTCCACCTTGGGATCTGGAGACAGTACAGAGGAGCATGCACAAGGCTGCTGCAAAGGAGTGCCTGTCTCATCTACTTCCGGGAGGAAATAGGAGAGAACTATAGAAGGAATGTCCGGAAGGTACTGCCATGGGGAGGGTCCACGCTCCAAATCCTTTTCCTTTTTATTCCTTCCCCCTCTGCTCTTTCTGCATTCTTTGTTTTTCACTCTTTTGATCCATAACCCTCCTTTGATCTTTGTCTGGCTTTTCCTCTTATATATCTTTTAAATTTATATCTTTTCTTTTTTTACAGAACACACAGAAACTAGAAAAAAAAGACAGAAGGATGTCCTTCTGCTGCAACCTGTATGTGTCCTTCCTCCTGCCTTTTAAAGTTATTATGTACTAACACCCAGCTTTGTCTGTACGGAAAGCTAGTACACGTATAGTAATAGGATCCTTATTACTCTTTGCAGCTGTATGCCGGATAATATTGAGCCACCTCTTTGAGGATGTCAACCTATGCCCATTCCTCCTGGATTTTGTGAGGAAATGTAAGACACATTTCCTCAGAGCCTCTGGTCAGCAAAAGTTGCTTTCCTGAATTGCTGGCCACTGTGATTACTGATTTACTGCTAGTTTTAGTGATAGCGGTTTGGGCATTTTGTCTATTTCAGCTGCTTTTCTTTGAGAGGCTCTGTATATTTGTGCGACTGGTTCCCTTGTTGCGTTTTAAACTGTTGTTGTAACTGGCTTTTTATATTTTATTTTTACACAGCATCAAGTACAGAGGCAGAGGATATATGTTGAAAATAAATAATAAATTTTAAGGAGGTGAGATAAGCAAGAAGCATTTTTATTTACTGGTACTACTTCTCAGGTTGCTTGCTTGCTTGCTTGCTGTCTCTCTCTCAAGAAAAAGAAATGAAAAGAAGATAACCTTCTCTTAACCCCACACTGCTCTGACTCTCCTGGATGAATAAAGGATAAATGGGGAAGTGGAATGGTGCGCAGAATGAAAGCCCTGGGAGCAATACCAGACTTCTGTCACCAAACACCTGAGCTTCAGGCCAATGAGTGCTCTCCCTCTCCCTCTCTCTCCCTCTCTTTCTTCAGTGCCTACAGGACACCAAAATCCTCTGCTTCTCTGCCTACCCCCCAGGCTCAGTGTCGCCCAGAACCTTCTCCTCTTGTTTGGAATCTGTAGGCAGCCAATCAACAACTGCAGGAGGGAATAATCGTTTCCCCAGAGTTCCGTGGTAACTCAAGAGTTTAGAGAAACCTTACTGTAGAAAGAAGAAAAAGGAAAGCGTAAGAAAACAGCTCCATCTCTTCCAACCTTCTTCCCCACCCCACCTTGCAGAAATCATTCCCAATTCACCCGCCCACGCAATGAGTGTGTATGGCCTAGTGTGCCAAATTGCTGGATCAATAGAACAAGGAAATTATATGTCAGGAGTTCAATCACATGGCAGCCACATGTGCCTCTTGTTACCTGCTCTTTTGCACCCCAGGAGAGACCAGGCTGGAATAATTTCATGAAATTTCATGAAATATGAAAGTATCTGCTGGGAGGCGGGTGGAAAGGGGAGGGTCCTCGTTTCCTCCCTGCCTCTTACACCTCCCCTGTGCTCTGCAGGAGGCAAGATGAGCCAGTGCCACAGACAGTGGATTCCATGCACTGCTAAAGGTGGCCATGTGGGAGATACACCTGGCCCATGTGGCACAATTCACTGGGGAAGTTCTTCTGCGCAAGTCCCGGTGACAGAACTGGGAACCGAGCTCCCACTGCTTTCATCTACGTTTAGGCAGAAGAACTTTCCTGCTGAGGTGCACCCCCATGTCCATTAGATTATTAGTAGGTAGCTGTGCCAATTGGATTTTCTACCTTGGGCATCAAAATGTCTTGGGCAGTATCTGAACAGCCAGTACCTTACAGTGGTGGTTCTCAAAGCACTGCTGAGTAGACCCTCCTTTCCCTGTGCTTTTCCTTTTTTGCTTTTCCTGTGACCTGACCAACCGGTAGCCTCCTTGCCTACTTGCTTTTCTCCCGAAGAGCAGGAGTCTGGATTCCAGCAGGAGTCTGGATTCCCTTTCATCGGTCCTCAATCCCCACATGCTGTTTCATTCCTAAGCTCTCACAATAGTTCTGCTCCTCCTCCTCGGTCCTGCTGCACCCCCCCCCCATTCTTCTCTTGCCATCAGTTATTTCCCACAGCTCTCTGCCAGTGACCCCCTGACCTCATAACCATCATCCACCGCAGTCCTGTCTCTCTACACGCAGCTCAGCTGATAAACCTCAATGCATCCTGACCCATGTCTCCTCAATTTGCCCAGAGTCATGCATTTGGCCTATTTGTTCTTTCTACATGATTGGCTATAAAATATTATTCAGCTGCACAGCCTCTCCCTGCCAGTAAGTTTGTTTGGGTTTTTTTTTGCTGCACACATGCAGCCTTTCTGGAATAGTTACAGAGCAAAGGACCACCCAGGAGACTACAGCCTGGCAGGGGGCCTTGGGGGCATTCTTAGAACTACCACTTAGCTTGACCTTTAAAAAACACACCAAAAAAAGCAAATTGTTTCAGTGTCAATGTGTTTCTTCTGATATAGCTGGAAAGTCCATTAACAGTCTATCCATGCAAATCCACAAATCTTGGGAATCACATCATGAACACCTTGTGAGCAAGAGGATCAAAAACTGGTAAAAAGATCTACTACCTTATATCAGTGTTACTGACCCTGGTTGCTAGCCTGGCCTGGAGTCCTGTTTTGCTTGCTTGGTGGTGAGCTTTTTGTACAAGCAATGTTTCCCCCCCCCAAAAAAAAACCAACTTGCAGGTGATGTGACAGAGCCATTACTGCCCATCATACAGGCATTGGTTTTTTTTTCCTTCCCATGCTACGGTTTCTGGCTGGGTAGCTTCTGCAGGTTTTTATGACGCTTCAGCATCCGACCATATTTGGGCATCTCAGAAAACTGGCAGGACCCAGCATGGGTGTCAGGTGTGTCAGTGCACTGTGCCTGTCACTTGCAATTCATGCTCGCCCATGCTGATGACAGCGCCGGCCACTGCTAATCTGAATGGCACATGGAGGTCTAGCCGGGTCAGCTCAGCCCGGAATGACAACGTATTCCCTAAATGCAACACGAGCAACACAACACCTTTCCCATAACTTCCGGTCAAGCCTCGCAATACTAAGCTGCTTGACCCGCTGCCATCTCCCCCTGCCTTTTCTTACCCTGGGATGTGGGCCTGCCTGGTACGATGGCTGGTTCTCAGCAAGCCTTATGTTGGCGGATTTCCACCCCACACAGCGCTTCCTGTTAAAATGCCAGCTCCCACCACCCTAGCAGTCTTTCCATATGGGAAGTTCTGCCTGACTACGGAAACAAGTTAACTCACAAGCTCGTGACTGACAGGGAAAAAGGCAGAAAAGGAGGGACTCGGAGGGAGAGCAAGATGACCCAGAAATGAAAAGAAACAATAAAAATAAAACACAAGGTGGGCATGAGAGGGGAAACCTGGCAGAGGTTGGGCCAGGAAGAGCCCCTGCTGTTGCCCTGTGGGGCTCAGGGGGAAACCAGGAATAATAAAGGTGAGGGGGGATATTCCCCAGTGACACATCCTTTCCCCCCCCCCCGGCCACCACCAGTCCAACTCTATATATCCTTTGGTCTTAGGCAGACATAGGCCTCAACTAAGTTACCATGGTTATTGCTGATGAGGGTACGCCTGGGGTGGGCAAGGGTGCCAACTTGAATAAAATACTGGGGGAGGGGGACCACACAGGTAAGCCCCGTCCTGCAAAATTGATTACAAGGTGGACACACACATACCATTTGAATGGCAGTGTCTATATCAACTTTGGAGGGCTGCCCCCTCAAATATTTGGGGGGGGGGAGTGCGAAGGGACCTCGGCTCCTAAGAGTTGGCTCCTATGGGGGTGAGGAAGGTGGGGTGGGCAGGTAGTAAAGGGGAGAGCGGCACAGGCCTCCCTTGCCCTTTCCTGCAGAGGTGAAGGTAAGAGATCTGGCTGATGTGTGGGGAAATCACCCAGCCAAGACAGATACGTGCCCACCACGGCCATGTCAAAGTAATGAGGAGGGAGATCATGGAAGTCGGGTCCTGGCAGGCAGGCAGGGGCCTCCGTCCTGGGGAGAAGAGGGTCCCTCTGGCCGGGGTCAAGAGCTGCCCGGTCTCCAGAGAAGGCGAAGCGCGCCGACCGTCGCCCGAAGGCGCGAAAGGGCTCCGAGGCGCACCTAGGACAGGCTGGGGACCGCCGCGCGAGCCCAGGCCGCCCCTTCCCCGCCGCCCCTGCCCGCCGCGCTTCTTGGCCGCGGCCCCGGCAGGGAGGCAGCTTAGCTGCGCGAGGAGCTGGTCCATTTTACCTCTTGCCGCTTCTGCTGCCATGGCGACCGGAGCATCCTTTGCTGCTGCTGCTGCCGCCGCCGCCGCCGCCGGATGCGTGCGTGTCTGCCTGCGGGAGCGGCTCCCTCGCTCGCCAGCCACGCCGCTCGCTCCTGCCCGCATCTCCTTGCCTGGAAGTGGCGGCGGCGGCGACCGCCGAGGCAGCGCTGGCGAGGGGGAGAGAGGGCGCGCGGGGGAAGGCGGGTGGAGGGAGAGATCCTCGGGCGAAGGAGGAGGGATATAGCAGGCAGGCAGGCAGGCAGGCGGCCACCTACCTACCTTAGCTACCCACCCACCGGCGGGCGGGCGGCGAATCCCGCTTGTGCTTCTTTTAATGGCCGCGGCCCCGGCTCGGCCGCCTGGGCTGGTGCGCGCGTGTCTGTCCCCTCGGCGCGCTCCCTCCCTCCCTCCGTGTCCCCGAGGGAGGTGGCAGCATTATTACGGCTCAGGGCTTCTCGGGGATTGGAGTCCCTCTCCGGGGAAGAGAAGCTGGAGGAGGAGGAGGAGGAGGAGAAAGAGGAGGAGACGCGCCGTCCGTGCGCGGAGCCGGAGGGCGTCGCGCGCCTCCCATCGCCGCACCGGAGGGGATCAAAGGCGGCCTCGGCCGGGCTGGAGACCGAGTGCCCGGGGTAACAGGTGTGACGGCGGCAAGCGGGAGGCGGCGTGGGGTGGTGGGAGGACAACACGGGACGGAGACAGGCCCGCTAGAGCGCGCGTCACGTCTGAACGGGAGCATAACAGGAGGGGTAGGTTGTGTAAGGCAGAGGAAGACGAATCGGCCACAGGCGCGAAGAGACGTGCACCGCCACAAGGGGCCTGGGGTTGAAATTTGGGGTGTGCGGTCTTGGGGGGGTGGATCCGGAGACACGTGTTGGGCTGCTTCGCACGTATCGCGCCGTAGCGGCACGCGCAAACTGTGATGCAAGTGCGCGCTAGCGTCGCCAGAGGAAATGCGGCCCCTGGTGTATCCCCGAGGAGAGAAAAGCACTTGGGGCAGGGAGGCAGCGCAATTTGGCCTGGCACCCTCGTTTATGTACTTTTGGTGCCCAGAGGGTTTTAAAAAAAAACACGGTTCTTTTCCGGGGCTTTTAATCTTGTTTATCGTTGCCATATATATTTCATGCTGCTTTTATGCTTTGCCGTTGTCTCCTTTTATGGTATTAATGTTTAATCTGTTCTTAACATAATGGTTAGCCTCCCTGGGAACCCAGTTATATGGTGGTGGCCTATAAATACTGGCAATAAATCAATAAATCAAGTGTGGACATCATCCTACTTTCTCCTCTCTTCTGTGTAAAACAACAACAACAACCTTATCTGCTTCCAGACAGAGTCAAACTTGCTGTAGTTCTGTAATCTTGCAGCAGTTGCAGAGGCCACCAAACCCAAAGGCAGTCCAAATCAAATTAGGTTTTTATTCCTTTTATTAGGGTTGGGGGAAAGGCATTCTATACTGCTGTTGTCTCACCAAAGCTAGCCCAAGACATATTGCTGCCTGAAGCAAAGCAAAGGATAAATGCAGAAGATAACTGTTGACAAGACAGCATCCTCTGCATCCGAGGGAAGCACTTGAAATTAGGTGCCACAGGGAAGGCTAAGTGGTTGTTGGATGGATTTAGATGAGTAAGGGAGGATATTTTATTTATTAATTATCCTCCCTCTTTTTCTCACTGGTGTGAGAATGCAAATCAGTATTTCAGCGGAGAAAATTACCATCCGTGCACAGCTTATCTTTAGAAGTTTTTAGGACAAGGTTGCATAACCTTCCGGAACAATGATTATATCTAATAATGCTTAGGGAAGACTTGGATCCTCCCCCTTTTATATGTTTCCCTCTTAACAAAGAAATCACTCTCAGACAGTTTAAGTAAACAGGAAAAATAGGAGATTTACTCACCTTACATGTATTGCCAGGTTTCAACAGTACAGTGATGAAAACCAGACAGGCGATAATCCTTAAAAGTTACAAAAGGTCCATAGCCCAGTTCAAAATGGAGTGCACTTCCTGGAGAGCTCACAGGCAACCTACCTCAACATACCGGTAGGTAAGATGAAGAGTGTGAAGTGACAGGAAGGGATAGAGATTACCCATTGTATTTTTCCCGCCACCAGGTTTGGGGATATGACATCATAGAATCCTCTCTACACAGTACAGGTTTTGAAACTACATGGTGCCATTGCTCCTGTTTGTGACTGTCTAGCAATCATGCCTTTGTGATATAGCTGCAGATCCTTCCACAATGGCCACAGATCCTTCAACATCCCTCTGTCATTCCCCACCTCTCAGCATCTTCCACTTGAAGCAGTCATCCCACTCCTAATGATAGGGCTGGCCAAGTGCCATCACCGGGGGGGGGGGGGGGGGAACCCTTCCCTAACACATCTCTTTCAAAAGGAAAAGGCTAGGATAAGGTCGCTAGGAGATCATCCTTCATTAGGCTAATGGCTTTCTAATAGTTCCAGAACGACTGATGGTTTCATCAATTAAAGCTAATGACAAGAGAGTTCAGAAGGTAACCCTCCTCAGCTGCTATTTGCCCCAAGGGAGTATGTGTAGGACTTACAAGTACCTGAATTATACTTGTATGTCTTGAAGTGCAGGTCAAATAATAGGAAGTGTGTGTGCATGTGTGTGTGTGTGTGTGCGTGTGATTTTCACTTTGCAGGGGAAAAGGTCTCTCGGTACTGCCGCTCTGATAAAATGCAGGGCAGCTGCTATCAAGTAAAATCAAGATGGTAGATCCTCTCACCGATTTCCCATGTCACGTGGTCCTGAGGAATACCTACCAAGGCAACAGGTCCCAGATAATTTTTACTCCCATTGCTTCAAAGCAGTGGGCAGTACTGTGTAAAATTCAAACTTTAATAAACATAATATGTATTCTGTAGTTGACCTCCTTTGTGGTGTTTTCTTTTGAAATCTTTAAGATAATATTTTAGTTTTCTGTTATGTTGTTTTGACTGTATGCTCTATATTTGACTTTCTTCAGATTGTTTTATGTTTTACTAGCTGTACCCGGCCACGCATTGCTGTGGCTCAGTCAGGGTCCCCGTTTCCCAGGTGAGGTGCATGACGTAACAACACCCCTCTCTCTGTTGACCCCAGCGGGTGACGTCATCTTTCCCCCACGTTACATCACCCTCCACCCTGACCCCTCTCCCCCCCCCATACATCGTATGCCCATAGGTTCCTCCTTATGTCGTGGGTAATGTTTGTGTGATGGTGTGTTGAGTAGCCGTTTGTGAGTGTTGGTATTTTGATCCCCCTCCCGGTTTGTTCATCTGTCTCCCCTCCTTAAGGCCGCTTTTGTGTCCATTTGGGGTTTCTGCGTCCGTGCAGCTCTCCACCTTTTTTTATGGAAAGTTGTTTTGGTCCCGTCCTCCCCCAACCCCCACCCAGGCGAACCCCACCTCCACTCAGCTCAGTCTGCAGTTTCACTCTTGTCCAGTGGGGGTTCCCTGGAAACCTGAGCTGAGCTGCTTTGGAGAGGGAAACTTTGGAAGCTGCAGTACCAGTGGAGCTGTCGCTAGAGGGCGATGTTTTGCAACCTCTCCTGTTCCTGTTTGTCTTGTGTTTCCCAAAAAAGTATGTTGTTACTTGTGATAGATGTGAGATCTGTATAATGTAAGTACTAAGCAAACACTCCCATATTCGCATGGAACGTTGTGTCAAAATTTCAACGCAACCAGTCAAGCGGTTTCGGAGGTAGCTGGATGCGTAGGAACGGGGACCTTTTACAGTTATATATATATATAGATTGATTTAATATGCTGCAAACTGCTTTGAGATTTTTCTATAAAATATAAAGTGGTATAGAAATACAAAAATATAAAAACATAAAATACAATGGTTATATTGTGATTAGAGGTTTTTATGTAAAGCTAGGTTTTTATGTAAAGCTAGGTTTTGAATACAACCCTTGTATTCAAACTTTGGAATTAAACAATTCTGACCACATGAGTCCATTTTGAATACTAGAACTGAATGGAGTTCACAGATCTCTTTCTCTGTCTGTCTGTCTGTCTGTCTGTCTCTCTCTCTCTTTCTGTCTCTCTCCCTCCCTCTCTCTCTCTCTCTCTCTCTCTCTCTCTCTGTGTGTGTGTGTGTGTGTGTGTATCTTGTTACCACCTTGCCCTGCTTCTTTTTCATTTCAGCAACATAATTTAGGCTATGGGTGCTATTGTTAAACAACGGGGAGTCAGAAACCCTAGCCACTGAACTGCAAATCACCCGGAAATCCTGATTAAAATCAGAAATCAAGATAACGAACTTTTTATAAAAGAATGGAAATGGTTCATTGAATATTTACAAATAAATTGTAAACAGATAAGAACATTGGTAGGATTATTGTAATGACCTACAGTTTTCTATGAGTATATATTTAAAGTAGATGAATAAATGGGTAAATTAAGTTAATTTGGAATATGCAGAAAATATACAGTATTTTTTAAAAAAATCAAATTTAAGGAACCGCAGAAAGAGGGGGAAGGATGTCAAGTTTTGAAATGTTAACGTGATTGTAAAATTGTCAAAATGTATAAAACTGAAAATCATTTCAGAAATCCAGTGCTATTTTTTTCCCAAGAAAAAGTGGTGCTGGAACTCACCGCAAACACCTCCCTTGTTCTCTTATAATGGCAATGGCGCCCACCTTAGAGGTGCTGGAACAGAGTTCTGGTGAGTGCTGGGTGAAAAAAAAAGCCCTGTAGAAATCTACCAATAAGCCATAAATAAATAAACAAATCCCTATCTACCTTCTGCCCACCAATGAGTTAAAGGCGCTGTAGACTCCATCCACCCTTCTGCTATTCTTTGCACATAGAAAGATATTCAGCTTCATTTTCTCCTTCCCTCAATGCAGAAAATGCATTTTCTGTAAGAAGCTGTCAGGGTAAACAAACCTAGTCTGGAAAGTAAGGTGCTTCATAAGATCGCCAACTGAGAACTGCAAACAAGTGGAGCAAACAGCCTTAAATGAAAGGCACTTAAAATGCTAGACAAGAAATATAAATAGCCGTACACATGAGTCATTGAGAGACAAGCACAAAAGAATGTGTGAGATGTCTCTCCATCACAGGCAGCCAGACATTCTCTCCATACTAAATTTTGGAAAACTAAGGTGGATTTCCAGCCGAGTCACAGTTTACAACCCCTGGTGTTGGTAAGATGGCAAATGATGGTTCCTTCAGCCATAGCAGATTCTAGTGTTCCTGGGAGACTGAGGTTTAGATCCTAGCTGAGCTTCCTACTTGGCCCTGTGCAAAAAATCTCTCAGTCTCGCTTCAACCTTTGTTGAATAAGCATTCTAATGACTCATCTTGCAAGTTTTTCTGGTTGAATGAGAGGAGCATTGCAAAGTACTTTTCACCAAAAAAAAAAAAAGGTGCTACCAAAATGAGTAATAATATTCTGACTGCCCTTAAAAAACTTATTCCTTGTACTTAAATAGCAAATATGTGTCACAGGCTGTTTTCTCATTGCTTGTTTTCAACCAAGAAAATGAGAAAAATAAAATTATGGGAATTTATCACTCACTTCCTTCCCATATGTCACATTGACGTGGAGAGCCAGAGAATAACTCCTTCCTTACAGAAGCAAGTATGCAGGAGATCTGTCATCAGATGAATTTAGTAAGAGATTCTGGAGGGCCATAATTGGATCTCCCAACATTTTTTATTTTTACTTTAAAGTAGCTGCAGGGGATTCCCAATTTGATTGGAGCAACAGCACCGGATGAGGTTTTCCCATGTTGGCACTATTTTAAATATTTGGAACCAAGGTAGATAAACAATAGAAATGTTCAGTTTTATTTTACTTTTTGCCCTTGACCGTTTCCCTTTCAGATAATCCCTGTCCCTCATTTTAGGGTCTGCAAACTATGATATATGCTTCTGGGACACCCAAAGATAATCCTTCTGGATAGCTCAGTTGGTTAGGGCATGGTGCGGATAACTCCAAGGTTGCAGGTTCAAACCTTGTGTGGAACAGCTGCATATTCTTGCATTGCAGGTGGTTGGACTACTAGATGATGGTCAGGGTCCCTTCCAACTCTACAGTTCCATAATTCTGTGTTCCCTCAGTGGGCTGTTGGCATTAGTGGAAGAAGTCCCAGACTTTAACCAGCAAAGGGACTATTCTTCCTGTGGTTTGTCAGCCCAGTCTGAACTAGGGCAATGAGAGCAATACCTATACCTAGCCAGGCTCCATTAGGTTAAAGGAACGTTGAGGTATGGAGAGGGAAAGGAGGTTCATGTCTCATCTACAACGATGTGTAAAGTCCATTCAACCATACAGGACAGCAGCATTCAAAGGGTGCCTACCCTGGAAGAAGTGGCATAGAAGCCTAAACTCTTCTTTCTGGTAGAGTTGGCTGGACCCTTTCAAATGGTGAGTGCAGCAGCCCAGAGCCCTTGAAAACACAAGGATGCTCCGCATTGCTTGTGGAGGGCAATTGTTTTTGACTAAAGGCATCATGCCACAGTCCAGTCCAGTCCAGGCAGTGAAAGGCACAGGAGCAAACGTTTGCACACATTTCCCCCTCTCTCAGGGTTGTGTGAGACACTTTGGTAGCTGACAGGGCAGCAGGCAAGGAGGAGTTTAGGTAGGCACAGGCAGGAGTCAGAGGAAGAGGTGTTGTGGGACTGACACAGTCCTAATGGAATATATTGATGTGTGCTGCCAAACGCACGGGGCACTTGTCCGCAGCCAAGCAAGGAGCAGGTATTGTCCTTTCTGAATAGGCGCTCTCAATAAATCTCCTAAAGTCCCCAAGCTGCATCAGTGCTGGCACATTTCATGGTCGCCCAAAGAAGTCGCAGCAAAAAATCACAAGGTAGGTATCAAAATTCTTTATTATGGGAGTGTGATAGAAGTGGCTCTGCACTTTGAAAGGGAAGCGACAATCACGACCTAAATAAACAGCAAGAAGGAGAAGAGCAGTTTCTCTGGGCATAAAATAATACTGAAAATGTAGGGATAGGATCTGAAACCAGATACTTCAATGTTACTTTAGTTAATTAAACAATCCACAGCCTTTTAAATGGGGGTTGGGGGGAGCAGTTATTGTTTTTGTTTGTGACTATGCTATATATTTTTGGGGTTTTATATTGTAAACTATCCTGTGAGTCTTGGACGAAGGACAGTATAGAAATTTTAATAATAATAATAATAATAATAATAATAATAATAATAATAATACACCTGCTTGTAAGAGTCTACATCACTGTTTCCCAAACTTGGGCTTTCATCTGTTTTAGGACTACAATTCCCATCAACCCTGACCATTGGTCCTGCTTGCAAGGGAAGCAAGATTGGCTGGCTAAACTGAGTGAGGGCAGCCGATGGATCTCAAACCCTAGGTGAATTAGGGATATGCCCTGAATGCAAAGACAGGATCCAGAGGATTGAGCGGGCAAGGCCAATAGTGGGTCCAATGGCCACGAAGGCAGTTTCTATATGTACTGTAGAGTGAAATGAGGGATGGATGGATGGGGCTCATCAACCTGGGAAGGTAGCCCATCTAGGAGAAGGAAAACTGACCCTAAACTTCTGCTGCCTTGCAGTATATCTTGGGAGGGGAATGGGCTGAGGAGTAAATCCTTCACAAATCTGGAGTGAAGTCCTGTACGCCATCTTCCGGCAACTCCTGCAGCCAAGCTGGTGCCAAATGTATTGCTCCACTTTCCTTTGGACCTCATCAGTGAGGCTGAGAGGGGGGTGTTGTCATCTCGGCAGCCCAGGACCAGGGCGGTCTTTACAAATTCTGGGGGGTGCCCAGCACCCGCCGCCGAAGCCACCTAAGCTCATAACTATCTACCTGTTATGAAATAATAATTTTGATCAAGCTAGAAAAACAAAATACATATATACCTAGGTATTACCAACGGCACTGTGCACACAAAATTAACTCTTGTTGTTGTTGTTTAGTCATTCAGTCGTGTCTGACTCTTCGTGACCCCATGGACCAGAGCACGCCAGGCACTCCTGTCTTCCACTGCTTCCCGCAGTTTGGTCAGACTCATGTTGGTGGCTTCAAGAACACTGTCCAACCATCTCGTCCTCTGTCGGCCCCTTCTCCTTGTGCCCTCCATCTTTCCCAACATCAGGGTCTTTTCCAGGGAGTCTTCTCTTCTCATGAGGTGGCCAAAGTATTGGGGCCTCAGCTTCAGGATCTGTCCTTCCAGTGAGCACTCAGAGCTGATTTCCTTAAGAATGGATAGGTTTGATCTTCTTTCAGTCCATGGGACTCTCCAGCACCAAAATTCAAAAGTATCAATTCTTTGGCGATCAGCCTTCTTTATGGTCCAGCTCTCACTTCCATACATCACTACTGGGAAAACCATAGCTTTAACTATACGGACCTTTGTTGGCAAGGTGATGTCTGCTTTTTAAGATGCTGTCCAGGTTTGTCATTAACTCTTACATCATTAACTCTTACATCATAATAAAAGTTAATTTGGGGGCACTGGGCGGATCTTTGCACCCCAGCAGTGCCTATGCTAAAGACTGTGCTGCCCAGGACCTCCATACACACCGCCCAGGCCTGCCCCCTTGAGAGGTCACTTTGGTGCTGCTAATGCACTGCGTTGACTTTACCCCTGGAGATGCACTCCATCGAGACAGAAGGATGCCGACAACATATATTTGTGAGTGAAGTTGGGAACTACATTGCTTAGTAGTGCAAGGCGTGTGTGATAACACAAGCAAGCTGAAGACACTTTTCCTGCAGAATGAAGAGGAAGATAAGAAGCATTCAGCCTGCCCTCTTGCTCCCCACCCCCATCTCCCCAAGGCTTTGAAAATGTAAGGGGGGAAATCCACTTCATGGTCATTCAGACATCGCTGATTCAGAGGGACAACATGAAGCTCTCTCCCCTTGAGGAAGATGAGTCACATGGTGGGGACGACGACAGAGTGGCTTGGATTGGGACATCACAGCTTCGTGCTTAGTAGCAGGAATAAGCTATACCTTAGAAGGGACACTTTCACTATGTAGCCCCACCACATGAACAGCTTTGGACCATATTTTCAAGCTTTCTGGAGTCTTTTTATCTGACCCAAAGCTAATTTAAATTGCCACTCTACTGCTTTCATCCTCCCCACCTTCAACTCATGCTCAGTATTAGGAAATGCACAATTAGTATAATAATTAGAAAATGCAAATCGGTATTAGAATCTGCACACAGACTGCCGTTTGTATTTAAAGTACATGTGCGAGCTCTGCGTGCCAGTACTAAGCCAATGTTAATTTCAGTTCATGCTTGCCCATCATTACTTATCTCGTCCTACAAATGTGAAGCCACAGGATGAGTTCTAGGTCTCATACTCAGTTCACACAGAGCTCAATCCTGAAAAAAAGAGAAATGTTATGTGTTCCTAAGTCTTGAGTCTGGGAGGCGAAAAGGCGGCTGGTTTGGAGGCAGCAGGGTGGGAGAGAGATCTGCCATACTTGGTGGCAACGGCGAAGCAAAGAAGAGTTAATTTGGCTGGTTTGCTTGCCATTCCTTCACATGGTGCAGGATACAATCCATGCTGTGCCAGCCCTAATGGTCTCTTTCAGTATGTTTTTACTCTTGATCATCATTATTATATGCAGCTGCTGAAACTGGTAGATCTTTGTGCAGTCTTATTCTCTGCAGATTGGGCACAAAGTAATGCACTATATTTTTGCTGCCCCCAACTTCAGGACCTTCTCATCTTATCATGTTTTCCACTCTGCCACTACAAATCCACCATACCTTGGGAGCAAGGCAACAACACTTGCAATAAGTTACCTGAAGCAGGGGATGCAGCAGGCGGCTAGATAGAGAGGCAACTGATTCCTTTTCTTTTAGTAAGTACTTCTTGGTACAGTAGATCTTCTCAGGCTTTTCTTCCTTCCTACATCTTCTCCAAGTTCAGTCAGTATGAGTTAGCACAGTGATTCTCAAAGGACGTGGCGTGCCACAGTGGCATGGCAGGAGAGGATGGCATGGGAGGGGAAATTCAAGGACAATCAAAGAAACATAAGCATTTCAATGTAGTAGAGTATCAAAATAATTTTTTTATGAATGAGATTACCGGGCAAAAACAAGCTCACACCTCTCATTGAGTTTGCGTACTGAAGGTACACATGCAAGAGGCTCATTTATCATTATATTTTAGGGAATGATTCATGCTCTCATTGCTTTATATTTTCTGGATGTCCCGTGGCCATATTATAAAGTAGTTGTGTTCTATATGTTACAAATCAAGCACTGCTAGTTGCTTCTTCTTGTTTTCCAATGTATTTCTTACGTAAATCCCTTCTATTGAATGACATATTGCAAATCCCTTTTGTGTAATTGTTTTATTCCTGGTGTTGTTATAGCTGATTTTCTTTCGTTTGGAATTATGTTATTCTGTATTGCTGGCTTTTGCTGTAATAAAAACTGAATAAAGTATTTCTTATCAATGAAAAATTTGTGTGGTGTGAGCAAATTTTTATTCTGAAAGTGTGGCCCAGAGAAAACAGTTTGAGAGCCACCATGTTAGCACGTGCTAGTGCTTTACTTCTTGGTTCCATCTTGGCCACATGTAAAATCTTTACTTAAAATGGCTTTGTTTGCTGTGACTAATAAGCCTTGAGCTTTCTCCCAACCAGCAGTCTTTCAGGGCTGATTCTTTCTGCATATTTGCAGAAAGATATATATATATATATACCTGTATATCTTTTGGTACAAGATATGTACCAAAGTCCAACAAAGGTAAAATTTTCTCTAGGGCAGGGGTTCCCAACAAAATTTTCTCGAGGACCCCTCATTGAGCCGCTATTGTGACAAGGACCCCCATTAATTCCTAATCCTAAAATTAAAAAGTGAGCGCCAAATTAAGAGTCTTTTTATATTTTATATTTATACGTTTTTTTACAGTTACAACAGAGTACTCCATCAGTATACAGTTAGTTTTAATTTTCAGTTCTTAATGAGATGAACCACTTTTTAACCAACGGTCCATTTTTAACTACGCGAACTGTAGCTTCCACGAAAAACAACGCTTTGTTTACAAACACTACTGTTTTGCAAAGAGGCAGCGCGCGCCAGGGAGGAGGGAGGGGAATGGAGAAGACAGGGTACCTGCGCAGTAGCGCACAAATGAAGCCAACGCGCGCAAAGCATCTTGGGGAGGTGAGCGTTAGTAGAATGCGCGCGCTGCCTCTTTGCAAAACAGTAGTGTTTGTAAAGCGCCACCTAACGGCATACAGCAGAACTACTGCCTCTATCTAATTCTAGTTTTGCGCTAGACTCTGCTCATGCAGGAAGCGGCCAAAACAAAAAATCTGTTATCATACGAAATATATTTAATATATTTTTTATTCTAATAGCATCTTGAGGACCCCTCTGGCATAGCTCGCGGACCCCTGGGGGTCCCCGGACCACCTGTTGGGAACCACTGCTCTAGGGGATGAAGAAGTATGGAAAGGGGTGGCAAGAAACCAGGAACGCTTTTGGGGAGGGGTTGAAAAGGGCGCAATTGGAAGGAGAGCCTGGCATCGCAGTCAAGTTTTCCCTTTTCTCACGAGGAAGCCTATTCAGCATAAGGGAATTTCCCTTAAAAAAGGGAGAACTTGACAGCTATGGAGCCTAGTGGTACTGAACCTTTGTTTTCCAGAGCAGTTAATTGATGGAAATACCAGGCTTGGCCTCATCCCTCTAAATCAACATGTACCTGGAGGTTGTTGGTTTTGTGACAAATCCTACTGTTGGAAGAGTGATAAAAAGGGGGGGGGGGTCAGTAAGGAGAGAAAGTGGGATGCCTGGGAGCAATGTGAGGTAGAGAAGAAATAAGGATTTTGCGGGGCGGGGGGAAGGAACAATTACATCAAAGTACTGGAGACAGTAATATCCAAAATACATTGTGAGGATGAGCTCCAAATGAATATCTCCATACTGGATGACTGAGAAACAAGATGACAGATGAAATTCAGCCAATTAAAGCATGCTGGGACAAATAATGCCAACTGTACACAAGTATGCTGATGGGTTCTGAGCTGGCTTTTACAATTTAGGAAATAAATCCTGGGGTCAAACCAGAAAGCTCACTGAAAATGTCAAGTTGGTGTTCGGCGGCACTGAAAAAGGCCGTGTTTGGGATTATTAAGAAGGGGACTGGATATAAAAAGCAAACACAATAATACTATATTATATAAGGCCGCAGTGCTTCCATATTTAGAATATTCTGTTGTCCTGTTTCCATCAGGATGGTGGAGAATCATTTACCTTATCGGCGAGCGTTTAAGAAGTTGATGCTGTATAGCTTAAGGATAAATGATGACCACAGGGAGACACAATTAAGTTTAAAACAATCACACAACAGTATAGTGATACATGAATAGCCAGTATACTGTAAATATACAGAATAAGTGAGATAAGAGGTTTATTCCCAGTAGGGTCGGTGTTACCATGTTTGTAAACTTCCCTGTTGCAATTAACTGATCCTGGTGCACCAGTGCGTGGCTGGTCTACTCTGATATCAAAAAATGCTTCCTGAGCAGGTAGCCTCATAGCTCTTCCAGCTGCCATTGGTTTAGCTGCTCTGAAGTCACAGAGCACCTTAGCAGTGTAGGGTCTGGCAGCTTTGTTTTTGTTTTGGCAAGCCTACCAAGACATTTCATTTACCTGCTTACACCTTTTTAAAAAATTGTTCATGTTCTTAAAGGTAAAGGTAAAAGACTCCTGACAGTCCAGTCGCGAATGACTCTGGGGTTGCGGCGCTCATCTTGCTTTACTGGCCAAGGGAGCCAACGTTTGTCCGCAGACAATTTCTCCAGGTCTCGTGGCCAGCATGACTAAACTCCTTCTGGCAAAGCAGCACACGGAAACGCCACTTACCTTCCTGGCAGAGCGGTACCTATTTCTCTACTTGCACTTTGACATGCTTTCGAACTGCTAGGTTGGCAGGAGCAGGGACTGAGCAACGGGAGCTCACCCTGTTGCGGGGATTCAAACCGCCGACCTTCCGATTGGCAAGCCCAAGGCTCTGGTGGTTTGTATATTATTGATCATTGTTATATATTACATACAAATACACCATTTAGGGGATTGATTAAGCAGTTCATGAATTTTTCTTAACAACATTGGGGGGGAGGGATGAAACCCCAAGATTTGTGAGCGATTCTAACTAATATGTATAATGTTTGCCTGCACACACCTAGGAATTTTGAATGGCAGCATTGGTGAGGATCAGCTGAACATATGGTATTATGTATCTGTCTGTGACATTAATAATCATTTAGGAGAACATTGCAACAAGAAAATCCAAACATGCCTCTTACATTCGGCATGTGTGTCTTGGACCTGGAGCTGTGGCAGGAGTGCATGCTGAGATATGGAACAAAGGAGAAAAAGAACAAAGCAAGGCATTGAAAAACAACAACCCCATGAAGGCAATAGCAATCTACCATGGAATAGGTGTCAATGGCACATTTGCCTTTCTTGTTGCTTCCAGATAAAATGTTTCCACCCTGACTTGGTTGCACGGAGGTTGCATGATGTTGGCATTTTTTCCCAGTATTCATTCTGATCGGTTTGCACAGAGGCTATACAATTTCATGCCAAGCAATTGGTTACCCTATACATTCCAGTGCATCACATTTCAGTGCATCGCTTTCCTTTCTGCAAAAGGTCCATATTTTTAAAAGGGGGATTTGTTGCACAAAGGCCCAAATCCACTTGAACTGGGCAACCTAAATTTGCTGGTATGCCACTGAATCCCACCTGCAAAACAGTGACAACCTACAAGCGCCCTCTTGTCTCAAGCATGGTAGTAATCATTTGTCAGCTCCCTGTAAGAGAAAAAATAAATAGTTCCCTGAGATTTACACCAGGATATAGCAGGGAAAAACACAGCATGCTGTTAAGATTGGGGAAATGGGGAGGCACATTTGTTTGAGATTTCATGTCGATAAATGCACTTGGTTTTGCAATGTGAGGTGCACAATTTGTACAATGCAGTTCAAAAAAGGGTAAAAGTGAATTGCTGAAGAGTGGTTGATCACCTAGCCTCTGATGGAAGTGCCTTGCATTGTCTTCTAATTGTATATGGACACAAATGTCTAAAGGCTTGTCTACAATGGAGCTTACTGTGTTTTTTGGAGCTGTTTGCCCTCCCCTTTAATCTGTGTAGCTCACATAATCTTAATCTGAAACCACACCAAATTTGATGCTTGCCCCTTGTAAATTCAGATATAATAATAATAATAATTTCTCTTATACATGGATAATCTGATAAATTAGGGGAAATTGGGCTCTAAACCACTCCAATTGGGGTCACAGACAATTTTGTTTTGGTGTTTTGGGGTGAGTGGATCACTTGCCATTTTCTGCTACCCCCCTCTCCATGCGCACTACTTCCCTCAGTGCTTTCGCTTCTTTTCTGAGCATGCTTATAACTATTTGCAGCACTCTTCTGAACTATATCCCCCCCACTTTGACCCTCCAAATTTGCACAAAACCAGAAAAATGCATAAGCAAACCACATAAAAAAAATTCTACACAAATTAATCTGAAGTGTGCTGAAAATCTACAATTGCTTCATTTCTTTTATGGCTATGCTCCCAACTATTTTGAGCACTCCTGAAAGGAGGAGCACATGAGGATAGCCGGGAGGAGGGGTGGGGAGCTGCTTTCCACATCACTAAAAATCAATACAAATATTAGCTTCTGCCCCCCGCCCGCCACCAAAAAGTCTGTCCTCCCTAACTGTGACGACCAGTGTCCCACTCTCTCTTACTATCACTGCGGCACAGGAATCCAGAGGGGAAAACACCCACCCTCTTCTCCTGCCGCCTCAAAAATAAACCCCTTTTACTAGTGGGTTTCTTAGTAAGGAGAGCCTTCCAGCTTACGTGGCCTGGTACCTTAGGGAACTCTAGGCTGTCCGATGGAATAACCTCTTGCCTACAGTAAAGGGTCTCCCTCAGTTGGATTCCCCACTGTAAAAGTTTGCCCTTTTCACTCTGGCAACTTCTTGGCGCCTCAGGTTACCCTACAAAGCCTCCCCCGTGTAACTCCAGGGCACAAACTGCCACCTCCCTGCCTGAGGTGAGTTTTGCCCTCTCTTGAGCCACCACGGCTGTGAGTCCTGGTACCTCGCTGGACAAATAAGGACGAACCTTTTTGGCAAAACAGAGATGAAGTTTTATTGTTTTAAAAGCATAAGTGTTTCTTTAACGTTTCATGTATTTATTTGCCTTGTTCCAGTTGTACAAAAAAAAAACCTCAGTCAAACATTTAACTTTAAGTTTTCCTAGCCTCTTCACTTTCTTCATACAAGCCACCACACCCTCCTCCCTCTCCCTCCTAACTGACCAAACCGACACTCCCTCCTTTTTAACCAGGCACAGTCCCGCCCCCATCAGAGTTCTATGTCAGTCAGGCTGGAGGTGGGTTAACTCTTTGCCAGCCGGGTAGGAATAAACATTCCAAAAGTGCTTCAATTTGTCACACTAACAAAAATCCTTGCATCGAGGAGCATACCGTTTTTTCACTGTTTTGATCCCTAGGATTTGCACCAAACCAGAAAAAGTCAAGGAAATCATGTCAAATTTTTAAGGTGGTTTGCATGAGCCATTTTCTAGTCCTGTGCACAACCAAGATATCAAAAGGGGGGGAAATACACCAGATATTGCACAGATATCAGTGCACATGCCCTATTGATAAAGGTAAAGGTAAAGGAACCGCTGACCATTAGGTCCAGTCGTGACCGACTCTGGGGTTGCGCGCTCATCTCGCATTATTGGCCGAGGGAGCCGGCGTATAGCTTCCAGGTCATGTGGCCAGCATGACAAAGCCGCTTCTGGTGAACCAGAGCAGCACAATGGAAACGCCGTTTACCTTCCCGCTGTAGCGGTTCCTATTTATCTACTTGCATTTTGACGTGCTTTCGAACTGCTAGGTTGGCAGGAGCTGGGACCAAGCAACAGGAGCTCACCCCGTCACAGGGATTCGAACCGCCGACCTTCTGATCGGCAAGCCCTAGGCTCAGTGGTTTAACCACAGCGCCACCTGGGTCTCACCCTATTGATACTTAATCATCATAGCAGATTTAACAGATTAGAAGGCAGACACAAACCCCAAAAGGAGATGCTACTGGAATGAACAGGAGAGGCAGAAGTTGCTCCTCATATACAAATTCAAGTATGTCTGGGTATGGAACACTCCAGTGTAATTTGAATGAGGGGGAAAGTGGATATACAGCTAAATAATGCTCGCATGTGTTCAGGTCCTTATTCTCATGTTCATGCAAGCTTTACTTGGTTTAACTGGTAGATTTTCAAGTAGAACTTCAGTTGATTAACGGGGTAGAGGACAAATTTTAACTGGTGATGCTGAGAGCTTGTTTATCATTTCTGAGGCTATTTTCATTTTGGTCCATTACTGCAAAACGAAACCGCTAAAGGTGGCATTAAAAGAGAAATAACCCTGTTCTCTTGAATCTGTCTTGTCTCTTGGTAGAGAATGATAACAAGTGTCATCAGCTGCTCTTGTTGGCTCCTAGTCCCCTTTCCCCGAGGAAGACTTGGAAAAATAAGTGACAAAGGGTCCTCCTTTAAGTCACTGCAGGGTATCTGCTGAGTGCTTTGGTACATACTTATGACACTGACAAGTCTTCTTTTCAAGCAAGTGCTGCCTGGCTTGAGCCATCCTCCTTGCTCTCCGCTGCCAAAAAATAAAGCAGAGTTTTATGTTCTTCCAAGTTCTCTTCCACGGACTTCTGTATGTGCAAGTATTTCCGCCCCCCTCCCCTTTCCATTTATAAGCACATATCCACTCACCCTTTTCTGTTTAACAGTTTTGGAACTGAACACACACACGCCTATGATGATCAACAGCAGCAACATCACACCAGCTCCAATGGCTATGTAAGTCAGTGGGAATGAAGAATTCGCCATAGCAGTCGAGGCCTCATCTGTGGCAAAAAGGAGAGTTGAGATGAGAGGAGGATATACATATGAAATGGAAATAAATAATACAGTGGTACCTCTACTTACGAATAACTCTACTTACGAATGTTTCTACTTACGAATGGAGCTCCGCCCGCCATCTTGGATGCGGTTTAGATAGGATTTTTTCTACTTACGAATTTTTAGATAGGGTTGCTTCTACTTACAAATTTTTTCTCCCAATGCATTCCTATGGGATTCGACGTACAATTTTTTTCGACTTACAAATGTGCGTTCAGAACGCATTAAATTCGTAAGTAGAGGTACCACTGTATAGGATGGAAACAAATGATACAGGGTGGTATAGTCAAAGTTTTGCCCAGAGTAGAAATCAATGGACCTAACTTCATCGATTTCAATGGGTCTACCATGAGTAAAACTCACTGCGCTGAAAATTAGCAAAGCCACATGCATCTGATGAAGTATGCTTTGGCCCACGAAAACAAATGCCATTCTAAATAAGTTACATCATTAAAGTGAAAAGACCTTGTGGGTTTTGCTGCAATGGGCTGCCATGGCTACTACTTCTGGAACATACCCACAAAGTAGATCATACTGAGCTTCTCTTCGTCCTCTACCACGAGGCTGCACTTCCACTCCCCTGCACTTGTGGCCTCATAACAAAATTTGCCCTCTGGAAGGTGAGTTTCACATTTGGGTGAGTCACGCCTTTTATTCCAGCACAACTGAGCCTTAGAAAGATCAGGAGCAGAGATGTGACAGCAGAGGGTCACATTTTCTTTGGAATCAAGTCTAGGGCGGTCAGCAGAAACTGCAGGGAAGACAAGAAAGGAACATTCACAGGGGGTCCCATTTCCACAAAGCTCAGGAGAGAATGCCAAGCATCCATGCTGGAGATGCTCATTGCTACAAGAGACACATTCATCTTATGATCTAAGGTTCTAGGCTGCCTGACTCATGGTTCCTCCCAATGGAAAGGCAGAAACACTTGGATCGACACACAGACTTGAGGTGGTACAACTCAATCGGCTTTACAGTGGTGCCTCGCTTAACAAATGCCCTGCTTAACGAAATTTCCGCTTAACGAAAGGTTTTTTCTAGTGGAGGTTGCCTCGCTAGACAAATTCGTTTTACGAAAAATTCATCTAGCGAATCACGGTTTCCCATAGGAATGCATTGAAATTCAATTAATGCGTTCCTATGGGCAATAAAAAAAATCAATGCATTCCTATGGGATTCGCTAGACGAATTTTTCGTTATAAGAAAAGACCAGTGGAACGAATTAAATTCGTCTAGCGAGGCACCACTGTATTCAGAGGTTCACAATGCAGAGGAAGACAGTGTATGCTGTCCATATTTTGGGCACCAGCTTATATCCTGGTTTGGCATATTGTCCTGGGTCCTTTCGCCACGCTCAAAACACACAAGCGGAGGCACTTTTAAGTGTGGCAAAAACCCCACCAAAGCAGAACTCCACTTTGGCACTGGTTTGCAGTCAATCAGATGAGGTTGTGTTTCTGGCCCTTTTACTTGGGACCCTGGTTTGAGTGTCAATTACTCAGTTGGGTGGGGGTGGCAGGGAAAGCGGGGTCTGCAGCACAAAACGGCACCAAACCAAACAGGCAGCAAACTGTCTTGAGCTGGGCTGACCAAACTATCAAAACACACTCTCTACCAGTGCCGTTGTTCCAATCCAAATCAGAGCACCCTTTAGTTGCTTCAGAGTTTTTGTTTGTTTTGACCTCACATCTATTTTTGCCCAAAGTTTTAGGAGTTCCCGGGAATTGTTTCTGTTTTTCAACCAGAAGTTTCATCAGGTCTAGATGGGATAGTTTTTCCAAGTGTGATGTAAGCAGTGTTATGGTCCTTGTATACAACATAACACAAAGTGATCAAGACCTATTCTTACCTTTCATCACTACCAAGTGGGTGGTCTTACTCAAATTCCTCCGTGTAAATCCAATACTGCACTTGTGCTCTCCAGCATGCTCAAACTGGACCTTGTCTATCTTTTGCTGAAGTAGGGAACTGTTGAAATTGTTTAAGTCAACCTCCACAATGGTCTTGTTATCGTTTGTCCATCTCAAAACTGGGTTTCTTAGGATGTTCTTTGGGATCTCTTGGAAGTCAGTGTTCAATTCACATGAAAGGACAACTGTGCTATTAACAGCTACATACCTCGTATCTCCATCCAGTGAATTAACGAAACCTGATTTTAAGACAGAAAAAACAGGAATAAATGATTTCCATTTTCCTCAGTAAAGAGTAGGGAGAAACTCTCTTCCCCCTACAGAATTCTAGAGAGGCCTTACTTGTGTTATCTCCACCTATTTCTGGGTTCCCTAAACCAAGTAGACTCTGCAAAGAAAAAGCTATGAAAATGAAAAAGTGTCTGCATCATCACCATCAGGTACTCAAAGATCTCATCTCCAATGTTTGGCAAATGCACCATTTAAAGGCAAGGGGGCCAGGTGGTAACAGAAACTGGCACTGAAGTAATTAAGAAAGACTATTCAAGGGACAATTAAAGTGCTGCTCAAACCCCCCCCCCCCACCTAGTATTAATCAGTCAACAAGGAACATGCAGGACCAACTGTCCATTAAAGGTACAAGTTTCCTGAAAGGCCTTAAAAACATTTTACTTGTCCACAAAGGAAAGAGAGGTCATGCAACTGAGTTTTATTGCAAAAAAAACCACAAAAAAACAACTGGCAAAAGAGAAGTGGGTTTGCACAGAAAACGATCTGGCAACAATGTCCTCTGGATTATCTATAAAAATGAGTGATTGAACAAATGATGGCGATTCCAGCCTTTAACTCGGTCGGCCTGGAAGCATCACACAGTCACTACAACATCTTTTACGAATCCCTTTATAATGTTGTACAACTTGGCAGAATTAACCATGATGCATAAGACCTCTTCAGGCTGTCCCCATCACTGCGAGTTGGATGGTGACTGTCTGCAGTGGGGAACGGGGAAGCAGGTTTGTTTGTTTTTTAGGGTAGGCCACTGATGCATTTTATAACCCTGATTTTCTGCTCACTTAGGCTCCCTGCTGCAGATGGTCACCTTCCAACTTTTGGAAGGAAACAAATGGGATAGGGATGGGGCACGCTTCTCCCGCTTCCTCCTCCACATAACATTAATATAGTTGTTGATGTTGGTTCTTCTGCAAGGAAAAGAACCGACGAGGTCAGTGATTTTTCCTACCTATCACTTTGACATCATGGGTGATGCGAAGCCTACTACGACTAATGAAACATTCCCAGGTCCCTTGGTCCTCCTGAGCTTTAAGGTCCTTTATCTGCAGCCTCCGATCTTTATTTTGTAGAGTCCATCGTGCTTTTTTATCCGTTATTTTTGACTTGTTGGGGCCAAACCACTCAACTTTCGTAGACATGTCCAAGGAAGACAGTTCCAGTTGTGTAATGTCACCCTCCAGGAGGTATTCATCTGAAGGTCCTTTTACTATGAAGGGGAGGGGGGGAGCCTTATTAGGTTACTTGTTTTTACCTAGGGCTCTCCCCTGTCCTTCTCCCCAAGCAAGTGCAGGAAGATGGGACAGGGGAAAAGGAGTTGACATTTAACTTTTCTTCTTTCTCCATATCACATCACTCACCGCTCCACAAGTTAAGAATAGTAGTTTTTATTTCCCCATGTGCTTCACATGTATACTGTCCTTCCATTTCTGTATACTTTCCATTTCTGATAATTAAAGAGTAATCCCTTTTCTCTGGATTCTTTAACGAGTATGATGCTGTTGATGAGGGACCTTTGAAAGAAGTGGAGTCACAGAGAGTTACGGTAAAGCTTTTTATCAGAGAGCAAAGGTTCTGCCCTCCCTCTTTTAAATGCATGATGAATTATACAATTGGATTTTTACCTCTTAAAAGTAGTCCACGCTGATATTTAATTATTTCTTGTGATTTATATTTCCAGATCACTGCTGGAATGCTCGGGTTACCTATATCAACTTGGCAAGGAAGGGTAACTTCTTGCCCATAAGTAGCATCTATGTAATGCACTTCACTCCCATGAAGCAACACACCTGAAAGATACACAGGCTCGAAAAACACAAAAACAAAACCACATGGAAAAACAAAAACAGGTCAACAGAATTCTCCCCTCTGCACTGAATTCTGGGGTTTCCCAGACCAAAGCTTACAATCTTAACTACTGCGCTACACCATCTTTGGAATTTATAGTACCTTCATTTTCGTATATGCTTGCATCTATGTTCTCTTTTTCTTAATATCTTTTATTTAACTGTTTCTTTAGGTAACTCAAGTGTCACTGGAAAATGCATTTGGATTTAATACTGAGAATTTGATCAACCCCCAGAGTAAAAAGCAGTACAAAGGACTGCCACAGTAATTCTTCTGATTTCTGCAGGAGCTCTTACGCCTGGTTTTAAACCAAATTGACCAGATTTGCAGCCAGCATGGAAACTTGCTTTTGAGTGCTGAAGTCAGCATTACAGGAGTTCAACGACTGTCAACCATATGGGTCACCCCAAGTCTCTGGAACCACAACAACTACTAAATCTGTTCCTGAAAATCTCTGCTATATTTGTCTGCCGCCCCCCCCCCCAAATAATTTGTTACCAAGAGAAGTCAGCCTTCTGTGAGCAGGAGATATTGAACCCAGCAATCCAGTGCAATATAGTAAAAGGGTGTGCAGGTCTTTTTTGTATTAACAATGTAGAGCAGGCACCCCCAAACTTTGGCCCTCCAGATGTTTTGGACTACAATTCCCATCTTCCCCGACCACTGGTTCTGTTAGCTAGGGATCATGGGAGTTGTAGGCCAAAACATCTGGAGGGCCGCAGTTTGGGGATGCCTGATGTAGAGCAATAGTAAGAACACAGTATGGGCCATGGCAAGGGAGAAAATGGGTCATATGGAAATGGTTCCTATGTGGACCAACACAGCTAGCTAACTTTGCATTTTCAGCTTTCATTATATTTCTACTCAGAGCAAAACACCTGTGTTGGTGACTCTGGCACTATGTGTGCCTACTGAAGAGAACTTACCCAGGGGAAGGACAAAGGAAACAAGAAGGCATCTCAAGATCATATCCATCGGTAGAGCTTTCCCCCTGTGCTTACTGGAGACTCGGTATTCTGTCTAAGGGATCCTAGCAGGGAAAGGTCAAAAATCTTGTATCAGTGAAATCAGCAGTGGTTTCTTCCCTTAATATATCATACACAATACACAGACAGAAAATAGTCAACTGATTGATGATAATATGCCCTGGTGTGCAGTTAGCCATTTGGAAGCTGGTCCTCTCTATCAGGTCGTCATTATGGGAGATGTGTGGCTGCCACTGATACCTGTTCAGCAAAGGAACTAGGGTGGTGTGACTGGGGCAAGATTGCGGTGGAGGTGCAAGATTTGCTGCTGCAAACCGAATGAATTATAATATAATTTTCATATTTATTTCATTGGGAGGGGGACAGAATTATCCACATGTAATTAATAAAACCATTCCAAATAGTGAATTATAGTTGTATTAATCCCATTTGGGTAATTTTGATTTTTGATAATGAAATCAATATGAATGGAATCTTTAAATGTGTGAAATTTGTTCACAGTTCCAATGGGACCCCTTTTATGCTCCCGGTTGTTCTAAATTATCATCCCTACACTTCACTGGACCACAGATGCAAGGAGTGGTTGTGAGACTCTGTTGCCTTGCTGCCATACTTCAAATTGAGGGTTATTTTGTCTTATTTTTAAAAACCAAGATACCGTACTTGGTAAATGAACTGATCCGATTGTGTATAGTGGAACAGTCTTGCTCATCCTCCCTAAACTCCTCGAGAAGCTAATAGTAAATTATTATGGAGAAAATGTGGACCTGGTCCAGAGGCCTTTTTGCTGCCAAAAACCAACTTAACAGTTGCAATATTAAAGCGTAGCTCTAAAATCTGCTTTCAGAAGAGGAGCTGGATGCCATTACTTTATTCAGTTGTTCCAATACATTCCCCACCTTAAAATCATACCAGAGCTAACTTCATATTTTTCTTTGCAAAGCACTTACAGCCCTGTATTTTCAGACTATGAAATCTAATTTTCTGGAAGGGAGATTTAAGAAAATCCCTAGAGATCAGTACTTTTGCATATGCAGCAACCCCTGGGTAGAGGACACGACACACAATATGTTATACAGTAAACTGTATATGTAATACCTAGGCAAAAAAATTTAGAGAAATCTTTAGCTTTAGCCACATGGTAAGCTGGTTGGCTGCAATCTGTAGCAGGTGACATTGAGTGGAGGAAGGCGCTCCCCTGAGCTAGAATCGTAGAATAATAAAAATGTAGAGTTGGAGGTACCCAGGGGTCATCTAGTCCATCCCCCTGCAATACAGGAATCATTTATCCAACATGTGGCTCGAACTCACAACCCTGAGATTAAGAGTCTCATGCGCTACCCACTGAGCTATCCTACAAATAAATTAAATTCCATCAACAACCTCCTCCCCCCCCCATCTAAAAAAAGAGAGAAAACTAACTTTTAACTTGCTTTTAAAATTTCTGATTTGGCACTACTTGGTTACATTAAAACAGATACAGTGGTACCTCGGGTTACAAACACCTCGGGTTACAAACACTTCAGGTTACAGACTTGGGAAGTAGTACCTCAGGTTAAGAACTTTACCTCAGGATGAGAACAGAAATCGTGCGGCAGCAGTGGGAGGCTCCATTAGCTAAAGTGGTACCTCAGGTTAAGAACGGTTTCAGGTTAATTAAGTTCATAACCAGAGGTACCACTGGATATAGGTCTGTTAACATTCTTGCTTCCAACGTAATAGCATCTGTTCTCTCACTCACAGTGTATGGTGTGGAAGGCGCAGTTTAGCTGCCTCTCAAAGCTCTTGCCCAGCATGAGGGTGCACTCCTTGCTGTTGAAGAACTTGTTTTTGCTGTTTTTTCTTCAGATTCTCAGATTCTAAGATTTCAAAACCAGGTCCTTCTGCATGCCGAACAGATGCTTGAACCCTGAGCCACACTCCTTCCCAGTAAAACTCATATTCACCAGGTCAGGCAACTTTTCTGCCTAGTCCAGTACGCTACTCCAACTGGCAGTGGATATCTAGGGTCTACAGCAGAGGCCTTCTATACCACCTGCTTACCTGTTCCTTTTAAGTAGAGATACTAAAGACTGAATCTGGGAAACCTTTGCTTTCATAACATGTCCTCTATCACTTACTGGTAGCTATGGTCCATCTCCAAAGGAATGCAGTGACTATACCACTATGCATTTTGTAAAACAAACAAACAAAGCAAAGCAAAACCAAAAACCAACCAGGTGTGCTGGTCAAACCAAAGAAGACAACATGAGCAAGTGTCCCTCATGGCAAAGTGTCCCTCATGGCAAAATAACAAATAACAGTGTCATGTGTAGGTACAGTAAAAGGAAACTATGCAACCGTGAAGTCACAGAGCTCAATCATGCTGAATTGCTGATGAGTGTTAACATCTCAGCAAGACAGACTATCCGAAACTTCCTTAGTTGGATAAATAACTTATCATCCTGAAAATTTAGAATAGGTCTTCCTGCCCTTCATCCTTTGTCCAGATAGTAAAATTGCCTTCCAGTGATACTCGGCTGCATGGCAGGCTGTGCCAACAGTCTCTTTGAAAGGTGAAGGTTAGCTTTTAAAAGCTTCTTTTGAGTTTCCTTGAGTAAAGCATAAAAGTTTGCCACATTTCCCCAGAGGAAGTATTAATTTAGTTATGCACAATTTTGAAAGTTCAATATGTGGGAAACCAGCATGGGCGAGGAATAAAACAGGACTGACAGCAAGGGAGTTAGGGTGTTGAAAAAGAAAATCACATGTACTTTGCGTGTATTTCCCCCCTACGAGGAAATGCTGCCACATAAGGAGATTTTTAGTTTAGAAAATAGGTAAAGGACATGGAAAGCGATTATGCATGGGTGGAGAAGGAAAACTGTTTTTCCCTATCCCATATTACTAGCACCATCCAATGAAGTTGGATGTTGGAAGACTCTGGACAGAGAAAAGGAAGTACTGTACTTCTATATAAAGGTAAAGGGACCCCTGACCATTAGGTCCAGTCGTGACCGACTCTGGGGTTGCGCGCTCATCTCGCATTATTGGCCGAGGGAGCCGGCGTATAGCTTCCAGGTCATGTGGCCAGCATGACAAAGCCGCTTCTGGCGAACCAGAGCAGCACATGGAAACGCCGTTTACCTTCCCGCTGTAGCGGTTCCTATTTATCTACTTGCATTTTGATGTGCTTTCGAACTGCTAGGTTGTCAGGAGCTGGGGCCGAGCAATTGGAGCTCACCCCGTCACAGGGATTCGAACTGCCGACCTTCTGATCAGCAAGCCCTAGGCTCAGTGGTTTAACCACAGCGCCACCTGGGTCCCTGTACTTCTATATACAGGCATGTTAAACTATGGAATTCACTCTCACAAATCAGTAATAGCCTTCAATGTGGGCAGCTTTAAAAGAGGATTAGAAAAAATTCCTGGAGGATAAGTATCATCATCATCAACAACAACAATGGTAATAATAATATTTTATTATTTGTACCCCACCCATCTGGCTGAGTCTCCCCAGCCACTCTGGGCGGCTCCCAATCGAGTATTAAAACAATACAGCATTAAATATTAAAAACTTCCCTAAACAGGGCTGCCTCCAGATGTCTTTTAAAAAAATAGGATAACTGCTTATTTCCTTGACATCTGATGGAAGGGCATTCCACAGGGCGGGTGCCACTACCGAGAAGGCCCTCTGTCTGGTTCCCTGTAACCTCACTTCTCACAATAAGGGAACCGGCAGAAGGCCCTCGGTGCTGGATCTCAGTGTCCGGGCTGAACGATGGAGGTGGAGATGCTCCTTCAGATATACAGGACCGAGGCTGTTTAGGGTTTTAAAGGTCAACACCAACACTTTGAATTGTGCTCGGAAACATACTGGGAGCCAATGTAGATCTCTCAGGACTGGTGTTATGTGGTTCCGGCAGCCACTCCCAGTCACCAGTCTAGCTGCCGCATTCTGGATTAATTGCAGTTTCCGGGTCACCTTCAAAGGTAGCCCCACGTACATCGCATTGCAGCCACACTGGCTATGTTCTGTCCCTGCTGTTGGAAGCACATTTCCAAGCACAAATCAAAGGGTTGGGGCTCTTCCTGTTTAGGGAAGCTTTTAATGTTTTTTTGAGGGAAGTATTTTAATATTTTGTTGGAAGCTGCCCAGAGTGGCTGGGGGAACCCTGCCAGATGGGCGGGGTATGAATAATAATAATAATTATTATTATTATTATTATCATCAACATCATCTCACAGTGGTCAACCAGAGGCTGATGGGAAGATGGGCCTTTGGTATCATCCAACAGGGCTCTTATTATAACATTGTCAAATCTGAATGATGGAAAGGAGTTACAAGAGTTTATCTCAAAGCTGTCTAGTTCCCTGCATGAGAACTGGGAGCATAAGCAAGGCTAATGGTACTGCTATTTTTGCTGAAACAAACTGGAACACAGGTCGGTGGATCACAGTAGAGGTTTGTTGCAGTTTTGGCTCAGAGCCTATGCTACCTGAAGGATGTTCTCTGAGTAAAGGTTTAAATGCTCTAGTAGAGTGATTGGTTTTGGGTCACATATACAATGTGCTGATCACAGTCAAATAATTTAGTGGCTTCCTTGGAACACAAGGCAGATTCATGTAAAGAAGGTGAATGCTGAGAAGCTGAGCTGTGGTCTCTGGAGGAGCTACCATGGTGAAGTGGTTGCAAGAGGTTGCATCAGGTAGATGTGGCAGCAGATGCAATAGTACTGATGCTGCAGTCGTAGCATATATTAACTGGGACCACAGTTGGAGAGACTGCCAGAGGTGGCCACAATATGGTGGACAGTTGTGATGAAGCCAACGTTGACAGTGCAGGATGCTAAGGTGGGGCCAACAATGTCACAAAGAAAATGACAAAGGTTACTGCCAAATTGATGGTGCCAAGCCTATCTAGTGGTTGAGGTAGGGGTATCCTGTGTTTGAGTTTGTGACGTGATCGTACTGGACTATGTATTTTAAATGTTTGAAAATGGTGCCAATAAAGGTTTTGATTGATTGACTGGGTATCCTGTCTAGATCAATCAGAAAGGTGAACTCACTAAGAAGTATCTAATGTACATGTACGTTTGTGTGTGAATGAGAGACAGAGAGGCAGACAGAAATCCCACCTGTCTGTTAATCTAAACAAAATAAGTGGGTTTTTTTTTGTCCTGAATCCTAAGGATAGTATTTGATATAAAAGGGCAAAAGGGACATATATCTTGGTGTGCCTTTCTCACAGGAGAAATATCCTGAATTTTAGGAGAAGGCAAGCCTACCATTGCAAGTTATCTCCCTCCAACACAGAACCCAAAATCCAGCCAGCATAGTAATGCTGCCAGAGGTTGCAAATGAACACTAAATGAAAGGCATATAAAAAGCTCTGGAGCACAGAGTCTGGTTGAGACAGCAGCATTGGTATCTAGGTCATCAACCAGTTGTGTTAGTGAAGGGTCCAAGAAAGGAACTGGGATAAATAGTACCATTGGATGGGGTAGAGGAACAGCTCTTTCCACGCCTCTTCCCCAGAGCTTAGGCTCCGCTGAGACCGATGCAGAAACCCTGTGTGTGCTGGGATCTTATACTTTTTAAGTTCTTTAGAAGCTCACTTGGCGGCTAGTTTGGCACCTATAGTTGGTGGCACTGAACCTTCAGAAGCCACATGGGCACTGAGGTTTAAACCCAAGGTGGTGTTGGGCACTGATGAAACTGAAGCTGGTCTCTCAGTGGAATGACAGGACAGGCTGTACTGTGTAGCCTCTTCAGAGCCTGTTTCATGCAATAACGCCTAGAGAGGAGAAGAGCAATTTCCACGGGGTTGCTTGGTATATCACTGACAGCAGGGACGAAGCTCTATGCTGTGTCCCTCTCTCCTAAGCAGAGAAGGCAAAGCATGACCTATAAAGCCGCAGGTATGCAACCTGCTTTTTATTTTGTGGAGAAATACAATACAGGACTCTTAACCGCTCCTTTGTGTGCGCAAGGGTTACATAAACAAGGTCTTTTGTCATGTGTTTGTGTGCTCATGCACAACCCTTCCTGTGTTTTTCTCAGCCCGCCCCCATGGCCTTGTGGTTTTTTCTTGCTCTGCTCTTGTTTGTGGCTGAGGCTTTTGTTCAGGAACCTGCTGAGAAATGATAAGAGGCTCTGCTTGCGGGGCTCTTTCTGTGGGGTTTCTGTTTCTTCCACACCACCCTCCAGGACGAAAACAAGATATTTGCCATTTCCAGCCCGCAACATTAATCTGAAGCCTGGAGCGCAGTAGACCTTACGGCCAAAATAAGATGAGACCTGAGAGATCCTTGGTCATGTCTCCTGACATTTTCATTTCTACCTAGAGGCAACTGCCAGGGGCTTCAACAGTGTGGGGAACTAAGCAAGGCACACAGGTGACGTGTCCCTGTTTCGTCTGCTGCCCAGGTGTTAACTGCTGGTGGACAACTGTGAGGCTCCTGATCCCCTTCTTAGCATTCATTATCTTTAAACCAGAATTGGGTGAGGCAGCCCTTCAGCTAGATCAGTCTTCACCAACCTGGCTTAGGACAACAACTCCCATCAGCCTCAGCCAACATGGCTCTGGCGGGGGCGCAACAGGTTGAGGAAGGCTGATTTAAATAATCATCCATCACTTGCCTGAAATAATCTTCCTGCGTGGCTGTCCTGGTGGCTGGGGTGGATGAAGATTAGCATCTGGAGGGCACCAGGTTGGTGAAGAGCGAACCAGAGGACTCCCCTCAAGAGAGGATTGTCCTCTGACACTCCTTCAAGCAAATGTCTGTCCTCTGATTCGGCACTTCCTTCTGGTCCTTTGATGCTGGTCTGCCTAAACAGGTTCTTGGCCTTCAGCCTCTCATGCCTATTGCCCTTTTGATCCTCAGTTGCCTGAACGACTCTGCTAAAAGCTTTCTGATAAGCCATTATTATGGAATGCAATTGCTTTTTTTATATTGATGCTGATGCTTTGCTTTTGCTTTCAATTTTTTGAGGATCTGAGGACCATTATGTCTGTTTGTGCGCCTACATCCAAGATTCTTTATTTAAAGAAATTTTGGTGTCATTTCCCCATGGATTCAATGCCTGTACTGTAAAGAAAATCCAAAGTTTGGAAGTAGTTTTGAAATATTTTGTAACCAACAGTTTCCAGTCTAGACAGATCTTAAGAAGCCTGTCTTTCATCATCTGGCTTAGTCTGCACTAATAATTAGCCATCCTAACATATTAAACCAGAAATAATTTCCATACCCAACTCTCAGCTGATTAGATACAGTGGGGTAAAGTTAGAACCTCTGAAAAGCATACTGAAAAAGTGGCTTTGAACTCTTAACGTTTCAGGAAGATCAGCAAAGCCCCAAATTTCCACACAAAAAAATTGTTTTGCTTTGAAAATACTTAAAATGGGGTGTATTGACCCTGGGTATCTAAAATTTAGCGGTTTGTAGACAATCAACTGCTTTCAGTTCATTTTTCTTAATTTGCAAAGTGCAGAATCATGAACCTGATAAAGTTCTGCCAATATAACAGTAAGGTTTTACCTGCTCTAGCTCTTTAGAATTTATAAGCCATCCATGCAGTGTTTTTTTTCTTTTACTGAAGTCTACTACTTTGGATTTGACATTATTGATGACTAGATTAGTATTATGACCATGCATATACATATACATATATATATATATATAAAAGAATGTTGGGTGAATGATATAAATAAGCATATGCAAATTTTATAAAAGTCTGTGTTCTCTGTTCCCTTCTTTTTGGGTGATGCATTTCCCATTTTCTTTACTTTTTGGGTGATGCAAAAGTAGCCACCCTCTTGAAATGATTATTAAGGAATGAGACAAGTACCAAGCACATACCATGCAGACAGACACACTTTAAACACTGGCAGGGGGAGGAAGTAAATATTATTTGGAGTCCGAATTCAAAACCACATTGTGGAACATTCTGTTCAGTGTTTTATTTTGTTTTATTTTTTTAAAAATTAATTAGTCACCTGGGACAAATGGGGCTCATCAACCTGGGAAGGTAGCCCATCTAGGAAAAGGAAAACTCTGACCCTAATTATCCGCTGCCTTGTGGGATATCTTTGGGAGAAGAAAAGGCTAAGGAGTAAACCCACACAAATCCAGAAAGGAGTCCCTAAGGCGGTTAGATAGCGCCTTGTTCGCCTCATTCCCACAACTCCTGCAGCCAAGCTGGTGCCAAACATATTGCTCTGCTTTCCATTGGACCACATCAGTGAGGCCTGTGGGGGGGGGGGGTGTCATGTCATCTGAGAAGCCCAGGACCCCCATACACACTGCTTAGGCTTATGCCCCAGGGAGGTCACTTGGGGGTTGCTAACTCAGCAGTTTGACTTCACCTTCGGAAGTGCATACCATTGTCTCTTGAGACAGACGGATGCCAACAACAGTCACCAAAGCAAACAAAACTAACACTGGCCACCGTGTGTACTGTTTCTATTCCACATTAAAATTCACATGCGACAGAAATGCGTTGTCTTGTGGGAATGTCTCATACGGATAATATGGCAAGACCTTAAGCATCCCTATATTTCTCTTTCCCTTAGTGCTCTGTCTACCTTACCAACTGCAGTGGCCTAAAGCTGCTTTCTCCAGCAAGATGTTTCAAACTACAACTACCATCATAAGCCTCAGACAGCATGTGCTGATGGGAATTGTAGTTCAAAACAGTGGCGTAGCAAGGGGGGGTGATGGGGCGGGTCGCCCCGGGTGCCACCCTAGAGGGGGGTGACACTCGGCACCCCCCACTGGGGAACATTTTATTTTCTGTTGCATGAGATTTTTCAACTGTTCTTATATGTTCTTTCAATGCTGATTTCATATCTGAAGTCGATTTTGTTCTGTAAGCTCTAGTTTTTTTTTTGCAATTCATGGTTTTCCCTTTTCACCAGAGCCAGAGCCGCGTGGGGGGGGGGGTGACAAAAAAATTCTGCACCGGGTACCACCTGGGCTTGCTATGCCTCTGGTTCAAAACATCTGGAGGGTACTAGGTTGAGGAAGGCAGCTTTAAGGGTACAGTTTCTATTACATATCTATTGCATTTTATAAATGTTGCAAACTGCTTTTGGACTGCAGCCAAAATGTGGGATGTAGCCACTACTGTACTTGCAAAGAATTGGAAGAGTCAAGACGTACCAACAATAGATGATTGGCAAATGAAGATGATGGACTTTATGGAACTTGCCGAACTGACTGGGAGACTCCGCGACCGGAAAGAAGAGGAGGTGGAGGAAGATTGGAAGAAATTTAAGTTATACCTTGGAAAATATTGTAATATTGAATAACCTTTAGTGAAAGTGTTAGAGGCTATCATTGTAAATGTTGAACATAGGTTAAGTTTAAAGAATATATTTTTATAAAGGTAGATTTTGATGAGGTATTGAATTTTGGAACTGCCAAAGATGATTGGATATGAAATTCAGATGGAGGGGACTGGGGGGAGTCACATATCACTGTTCAAGAAAAATTACGAATTTATAAGTAATATTTGGGTTTGTGTTTGTTTGTTGGTTTTTGCTTGTAAAATGAATAAATATTATTATAAAAAAACAAAATGTAATTAAATAAATACCTGCCCCCCCAAAAAAAAATCACCGGAAAAATAAGTCGTCCAAGAACCGTGGGAAAATCTGTTAATGCCAATAAAATCCACATCATGATCTGACTGTTAAACAGATTGTGAGTGTGTTAAGGTACTGATGACTTTACGAAGTCAACAGAAATGGAAAAGAAAAAGAAAAATTACAGTGATAATGAAACTTGTTGTTGATGTCCTATACATTTCCATAAGATAAAGATCTTGATTTCTAATATGCAAGTTTCCATTGTAATTTGAATGCTGAAGCAATCAAGTTTTTCTCTTTGACATCTTCATAACCTTTACGTATTTACTGACATTAGTTCTCCAAGTCTTTGCCACCAAAAGCAATACTATGGCCAGAAATGTGATTGTAAACTAAGACCACACTCCTATGAATACTTACTTGGGATTGGGAGTACATCCCATTGAACTAAATGGGACTTTCTTCTGAGTAAACTGCGAGCACCTTAAAGACTAATAAATGTATTATGGCAAAGACTTTCACATCTCCTCCAATGTTTCTCAGATGAAAACAGGGACATCCTAGTCCATCCCCTCCAACATTTTCACTGACGAAAATAGTGACGGCTTCTGCCATTCCGGGACTGTTCCTGGAAAATCAGGACATTTGGAGGGTATGCTTTCATTGACTCAAGTCTATTTCATCAAATACATAAAATGTTATCCTCATTTGACTGGAATGGGGGATATACATGGGTGTAGAGAGAAAAATGAAAACAGTGAGAATAAATTAAAATAGTTACAGCCAACTGCGGATAAAAATCATGCACGTGATAAAATATACTCAAGCTCATGAAAGTATGCCATAATAAATTTGTTAGCATTTAAGATTAACAAATTTTATCCTGTTGCAGGATCTGATTTCTTTCTGCAGGGCCTGTAAGACAGAGTTGTTCCGCCTGGCCTTTGGAACCCTATATGGGGACTTCCTTGGCTTTTTTCTGGCCCACGTAGGACCAGTCTGGATAGTTTGCCTTGGTGAAGATTTGACGTTTTCTTTCCCCAAACAGTTTTTGATCTGGGCTTCCACTGAAATGAGGCTGCATTTTAAGTTGTATTTTAATCCTGTTTTTTAAGTTGTATTTTAATCAATTATTTTTATACCTGATGTTAGCCTCCCTGTTGGCCAGGGAGGACAGGGTATAAATTATTATTATTATTATATGTTTAATCAAACTTTAAATGGTACCAAATTTATTATGGAACAAGCTTTTGAGGGTTAAAGTCCACTTCATGTTTTTATTGTAATTATTGATATGTTTTGATTATTGATTTTATATATGTAAATTGTTTTAATTCTACCAATGTTTAATTGTATTTTAATGATCGATTTTTCTATGTGTTTAGCAGTTCTTGTTTTTATCTGTAAGCCATCTTGAGTCCCATCAGGGGGAAAGGCAGGTTATAAATATATACAAATATTAATAAAAATAATAAACGACTCGGGGGGGGGGGGGAATCAGTAGAAGTTTCAGAAGACTCTTCACTGATATTTTTTTTAACAAAGTGATTCATCACATGTTTACTAAATAAATCCCACTGAGTTCAATGGCTCTTTTAAGTGTGCTTAGGATTTTCAGCCTTGACACCATATTTGGTAACATTCTTCAAAACACCAGCTGGAAAACATGCACAAAATACAGCTTTTGTGAATTTTAAAAAATGTAGTCATTCTAACAGTACAGATGTCAAGTCAATGCTGGTACTTCTTTTGTGGTGTATGGAACTAAGGACTTTTCTTGAAGAATACTCTCCGCCTTCATTCCCACAGCAAGCCCTGAAAATTAATATTCACTTTATACCATTTAAGTCTGTAGTATACATCTACCACTGCAGTTTCACTCCATGAAAGTACAGGGGAGATACTATCACCTGCCTGGCCAAAATGCTCAGGAAGAGGCACCCAAAAGAGAAGGTGCTGTAGTTAAGGGCAACTGGGCTTTTCCAGAAAATATCAAGTACAGTGGTACCTCTACTTACAAATAACTCTACTTACGAATGTTTCTACTTACGAACGGAGCTCCGTCCGCCATCTTAGATGCGGTTTAGATAGGATTTTTTCTACTTAAGAATTTTTAGATAGGGTTGCCTCAACTTACGAATTTTTTCTCCCAATGCATTCCTATGGGATTCGACTTACAATTTTTTCAACTTACAAATGTGCGTTCGGAATGCATTAAATTCGTAAGTAGAGGTACCACTGTAGCTTTTCAGACCAGCCCCGCATGAAAAATCACTATGGTTCTATGCTCAATGTCTATAGCAGGCATCCCCAAACTGCGGCCCTCCAGATGTTTTGGGCTACAACTCCCATGATCCCTAGCTAACAGGACCAGTGGTCAGGGATGATGGGAATTGTAGTCCAAAACATCTGGAGGGCCGAAGTTTGGGAGTGCCTGGCCTATAGCATTAAGTACTAAGAGCACCAGTAAAACTGTACAATTGATTCCTCCTGGGAGTGTATGAGGTGCTAGGGAAATGATAGTACGTTTGGTGGAGGACACATCATGCTCCTTCTGGGGTAGTTTGTCCACCTTTGGTCCCACCCTGCACTCTCTCACCCGTGGTTCCTAGAAGCTGCTAGAGTGGCCACACCCCAGGAATGGCTTCGACTGGCTAGTTAAACCAGCAGAGGGTAGGTAGGTGAGTTAAGGACTTCCCCTGCATAGATGTCAACTCCCTGGGGCCCTGGGTGCCTGAGCACCCACAAAATTCCCCAAGAAGGGACTGGGCACCCCCACAAATTTCAGTGCCAGGACCACACATGCTGTATTGCACCCACAGTCCCAGGCACTCACAGTTGTGGGGCCAAGCTAACACTCCTGTTCCCCTGCATGCAAAGATAGGCTCCCGTACGAGACCAATGGTTGATCCAATGGTCAAGAAGCAGGTGGTTTCTGCATGTGCTGTAGAGGGAAGTGAGGGGCAGATGGGGCTTATCAACCTGAAGAAGGAAAACTCTGAACCCAAACCTCTGCTGCCTTGTGGGATATCTTCAAGAGAAGAAAATGCTAAGGGCTGAACCCTACACAAATCTGGAGAGGTGTCCCTAAGACAGTTGGAAGTGCCTTGTACACCTCCTGGCAACTCCTGCGGCCAAGCTGGTACCAAACATATTGCTCTGCTTTCCTTTGGACCCCATCAATGAGGAGGGTCTTGTCCCCTGAGCAGCCCAGGACCTCCATACACACTACCTAGGCTTGCACTCTAAGGAGGTCACTTCTGAGCTACTAATGCAGTGGTTTGACTTCACCCCGCCGAGGCGCACTCCATTGTCTTTTGAGACAGATGGATGCCGATAACAACATTTCTCCCTACAGCGGCCCTTCCAGAGCGGCCCTGCTCCTTATTCTACACCAGGCATCTCCAAACTTCGGCCCTCCAGATGTTTTGGACTATAATTCCCATCTTCCCTGACCATTGGTCCTGTTAGCTAGGGATCATGGGAGTTGTAGGCCAAAACATCTGGAGGGCTGCAGTTTGGGGATGCCTGTTCTACACTATAGCCAGATAAAAATTGTGAAGTCGAGGAGCAGCCTCTTCTTTGTCGTGGTGCTCACTTTGTAGTACTCACTCCCCAGGGAGATCTGTTTGATGTCCTACAAGCTTCGCCAGTGAGGTACTGTTCTGTAAGTTCTTCCTAAATCAGAAGGATTTTCCTGTGGCTTGATATCTGCAGGCTATTTGGATGGGTGTGGGAGTTAAATGAAGATAAAAAATGTTACCGCTCTCTAGCTTTTAGGCTGCACCGGTTCTCTCATTAGGTAGAGTGAGCCAACGGCCTCAGGCGGCAGATGCTGCAGGGCAGCAGGGGCAGCTGTCCTGGCTGTTTCTTCTCAATCCGTGAGCTGTTCCTCTCCGTTGGTGGACAGAGCTATGAATGCTGCAAAGCCTGTGCTGGACGCTTTCAGTTGCCTCAGGTGCAACACTGGCAATCCTGTCACCAGTGCTGGGAATGGAGTAGGATTGTGCTGCCCACCCAGTCAGTTTCTGAATATGGAATGAGGAAGGGTGCCATCTTGTCCTTTGCCTCAGGTAGCAAAATGTATTGGGCTGGCTCTTGGTTTTAAGTTCTATTGCTTTTCATCTATTGTGCTAAGGCAGGCATCCCCAAACTGCGGCCCTCCAGATGTTTTGGCCTACAAGTCCCATGATCCCTGGTTAACAGGTCCTGTGGTTGGGGAAGATGGGAATTGTAGTCCAAAACATCTGGAGGGCCGAAGTTTGGGGATGCCTGTGCTAAGGGTACTATTGGGATATATATTATAGTGTTTCTAAAATGCTTAAGTGTTAAGGGATATGTAAATGTTAAAAATACAAAAAGTAACACTTAAGCATTTTAAAAACACTAATATATATCCCAATAGTACCCTTAGCACAATAGACTAGCAAGTGAGACCTGAAGCAACAAAATGTTGCTGCGTATCCCTATTCCTAGGACAAGTCCTCCTGTTCAGGGCTCCTGCCAGCCTTGTAGTCCTGCTCAGACCTCACAGGATGGGGTGTGAAGTTTCAGGTGGAAGGAAAGGGGGGAAAGACACCCCAAACCACTACTCTATACATTCACTCAGAAACAAGTCTCACTGATCTCAACGGGATCCAATCCCGCTTCCAAACGACCTGTTTATTCAACATTCGTTCTGAATGGTTTCCACAGAGTTTGTAGCTAAATATACTACTCCTGCCCCCAGCAGGAGGTGGCAAGGCCAGAGCAGTTCCATGCAGATATGCCATAGAGATACCAAGAGGCTTCTCTTGGCTGCAATCACATGAGGCCTTTCACTAATTAGGTTTTTTTTTTCATGCCGCACTGCATGAGATTGAAATTCGCAGGCAGATGCCCCACGGTAGGCCATTTGTTATTACAAAGCCATTTAATGGATCTCCTTGCATGAAAAGGTTTCATTTCTCCTTTAATGCTGGTGTGTTGTGCTTTGTGGCCAGTTCCCTGATTAACTACCCGCCTGCATCACAGCAGCCAAAGAACCTAGGCTAGCAGAAACACATATGCCTCTTTGGATTGATGGTGGCCGAGAAACCTGAACACAGTGAGTTCCTTTCTGTCATGCTGAGAGAAAGCACTGTCTGCACTCGCAGATCTTACTCACTGAGAAAAAGCCTGAGGCTGGGAATCCTGTTTGTCATAAACCAGAGAGTCCTATAAAAGTTTATATGTTCCTCTGGAGTGTTGGAGAAGCCTACAGTGCTTAGTTCTATGTGTGGTAAAAAAAATTGAGCCGTGAAGGACTGGAGCAGAAATGGAAGAGCTTTATTTCTTCACCCTCAATTTTCTCTTGACCCTATCTGGGGCCAGAGATTGAAACATGGTGGGAAATTTGAAGAAAACAAAACTATTTTTTTTAAAAAAAAAAAAATCAGGATGCTGAGTAAAGTTACATTTATTGCATTTATAAGGATTTCATTCCCGAGCTTTTTCTCAAGAAATGTGAGTTCCAGCTTGTTTATTTCTTTTTATATTTATACAGTTTTGAAGTCTGATGTTAGCACTGTCCAATTTATGCATCCGCTTGCCACACAGTGCTGGCTGTTTATTTTCTAAATTTTTGCCTCTTTTCCCCATGTGCAGATTTTATTACGGCATTAGCTTTCGTGAATTACATCCCACTTCATCAAATGCATGGTCGGTCTTGTACAGTGCAAACCTCTACATTCCCACTCAGAAGTAAGCCCTATTGACGTAGGTGTGTTTAGGACTACAGCTGGGCAGAGCAATCCTAATGTGAGGATGGGACTGGAGAAAAGCAGCAGTGGATTCATTGCTGCATTTGCATCTCTGCTGGCCAGGGGGCTTCACTGGAGAATTCCCCACCCGTGTGCCGGCACCTTGGGAAATCTGAGGAGCTTTAAATTGGATCCAGCAGATGCAAAGCATCTAGCACTGGCACCCTATTTGGGGCAATAATACCTTGTTCAAGGGCTATTAGTTACTGCTTTTGCGAGAACCACGGTAGTAGCTTCCTACTTGCCAGAGGCTAGTTAAGAGGGAACTATGCACCATCCTAGCCTTTCAATGTGTGTGTGGTTTTGTTTGTTTGTGTGTGTGTGTGTGTGTGTGTGTGTGTGTGTGTGTGTTTAGGAATTCAGCCTGCTAGTTTGTCACGTTGTCCATGCAAAAACCAAACAGGCACAGCATAATTAAATGCAAATCCGTAACTGAATTATTAAAAGTCAGGTGTGCATAAAGCAATCTTATCACATGAATGTTCCTTAAAAATTGCCTTCCTGCTGCTAATAATAAAAGAGACTACTTTTCACATGAGCAGCCTAGCTTTACTTGCCAGTTAAAAACCAGAAATTTTTTGCAGATTGGATATGGGGTCAAAAGGAACTACAGTAAGAGGGGAAGAAAATCCCCAAGTCTAATCGCTTTATGAATAGAGCAATCAGACAGAGAATGAGGAACAACATCTACTACCTGAGTTCTTCCAAACACAATGCCTCTGAGCATACAGAATGTTCTTGTAATGGCCAAGGACATTTGCTAAAATCTCCAGAGTAAAAGCATGCCTTATGATAATTTGGCAAAGTCCATCTTCAATTTGATTTATGTACAGCACAGAATTATGTTATATGCTTTAGAATCAATATACTCATCTACAAGGAAACATTTACTTGTAAATGGAAATCAGCCCTGAGTGCTCACTGGAAGGACAGATCGTGAAGCTGAGGCTCCAATACTTTGGCCACCTCATGAGAAGAGAAGACTCCCTGGAAAAGACCCTGATGTTGGGAAAGATGGAGGGCACTAGGAGTTTGACCAAACTGCGGGAGGCAGTGCAAGACAGGAGTGCCTGGCGTGCTATGGTCCATGGGGTCACGAAGAGTCGGACACAACTAAACAACAACAAGTAAACATAATGTCCCAATGCACTTTTTATTTTGCCTTAGGTTTTCCCTTTTCTTTCATCTTGTCTCTTTCTTTGCACTGCATTTCTGTTTTATTAAGCTGTTATACCAGTCAACATTTTTCTGATTAAAATATGGACGTTCCATTCCATAACGATAATTGTACTGTGTTTACCCCACACACATTACTGGGTTGCCCCAGCCACTTTGGGCAGCTTCCAACATATATAAAAACATAATAAAACATTTTAAGAAAGACCCTTCCCTGTACAGGATTGCCTTCAGACTGCTCGGAGGTCGGATAACTCCATACCCTCCAACATTTCTCCAATGAAAATAGGGACATCCGAAGGAAAAACGGGACATTCTGGGATCAAATCAGAAACTGGGGTGGCTTCTAAACCAGGGATGTCCCTGGAAAACAGGGACACTTGGAGCGTCTGTGCTGTTAACTCCTTGCTTCCACTTTAGTGGCTCGACTATCAGGACATTACTGAAGTATTAGTAAAGCAAAATCCATCTGAACTTAGAAGGGGCTCTATGAGTGATGCAGTATGAAAGCATTTTCAAACATGCTGCCATATGTCCCTGCCAGCCTCTGGTTCGGATCAAGCGGGAGTGAGAGGGGATATGTGTCCTAGGCAGCAGGTCAGAAGCAGTGGCAAAATAGCATCCTAAGTGGAAGAGAGGGGGGCGGCAGCAGTGCAGACCTTTGTCCCTCTATGGGAAAATGTGTAGATTTGTCACTGGCCAGCCTCCGTTGCACTCTCTTTGTGCACATATGAATGCTGAAAAGGGTTTCCAATAAACCAGAATCCAGATTTAAATTTGATTAAGGTGTATGTGAAAAGGATAGCTTTTTAATCATTTAACACATGTTTATCTCACTTGCTTCTGAAGTTAGCTGTAGTATGAGACAAGGTGAAGCAACCATTTCGGATATCTTTAAAAGCAGATGAGTCGGAGACTGAAACAATTGATCTACAAGGCAAAATCCACCAAGACAGTCTTATCCCTGATTCATAGATTATTCTATAAGGAACTCCCATTCTTCCTGAAGAATCTAAAAGTGTCACAATTTTCCAATCTTTAGTTGTGGCTGGGGCAAACCAGCGAGATGGGCAGCATATAAAAAATTAAATTATTATAAAACTATTAATATTATGCAAAAGGCCCACTGAAATTAAGGGCTGAAACACAATAACATGCCCTTGCACATTCTCCCCTCATTTCAATGAAGCATGCAAAGGAGAACATCTTCATGTTTGTCCTCCCTGTTAAATTGTGTGTTCTATAAGTCTACCATTTGGATTTTCTCCTTGAGGCACCAACATGTCCTGGATGGATCCTGTGTTCTGGTTAGGGCTGTAGAATTTCAGGGTATTCTCTCACTAGCTGCAAGAGATGGTTGGGATCCCTACTGGGGGAAAACGTTGCTTAAAATGGAAGGAAATGTGAGTGTGCGAAAGCAGCGATTTCTGTCTTGGCTGATGATGATTAAAGCAATTTTCAAGGCAAGAAGAAACAAATGCCTTGGAAAAAAATTCAGTCAGACATTTCAGGGACCAAGGTGCATTGAGGGGGGTTGGTTGCATAAAGACACACACACAAAAAGATGATTAGGTGAAATGAGGAATAAAATAGGGAGCAGCTCGGGAAAAGCAAAGCTAGAAAAACGCTGCACAGATTACAAATTACACAGCAGAAGCCAGAGCAAGGATAAGGAGAAAGACACAGTGGCTCTATTTGTAAAAATATTCATTGAACGGGTAGAGAGATGGGGAATCAAGAATGCACCTGATGTCCCTGTTCCCAAACTCCATGTGCTTTCTCAGAGGTGCAAATAAAGTTGGTGCATTGGCTCTGTACCCGTAATCAATAATTCCGATTTTTGCAAAGCCTTGCCAAATGCACAGAGAGGGCCTTCAGATGAATGCTTGGAGTGGAGACGGCGAGCACAATCCTCGCACCACCACCGCCTTCAATACCGTTCACAGAATATGCAAAAAGAACTAAGAAATGCGAACGGATTCTATGTTTATAAAGAGAACCTTCAGTAAAAAGGTGAACATGAAACCCCTCAAAGAAGAGAAGCAAAAGGTTAGAGACCTCGCCGACAAGCTAAGGCTAGCACCAGTGCGTGTGACGTTTGTATCGCTGCAGGGAGAAAATGGTGCATTGTCAAAAATGCAGAAGACAACCTATCTTCTATAATCAAGAGGGAGAATGTTCTTTTTTTTTTACCTCCCTATAAAATAAACTTGCATAAGGACTAGCCAGGGATGGGGTGAATGTGTCAGATTATCAAGCCACTTGGCCAAAAATACCCTGCTACCACTGATTTATTATAGGACTGGTTTATAAAACAGGGAAATTGTGTCATTACCTCTTTCGTTCTCTTTCTTTCTTTCTTTCTTCCTCTGTCTTCTTTCTTTCTGAAAGATGAGTTCCTCGCCAGGTGTTAACGCAATGAAGAGCTGAAGGAAGAAGGGGGGGAGCCCTCACTCTTACTCTCAAAATACTGAAAAAAGCCAGTAAAGTTCAGAAAGCCACTCAGAGCATTTGTCGTTTCTCCATCCCCTCCCTTCCCCTTGCACCGGAAAACAACCCAAAGGGGGTGGGTGGGAACCCAGCTGGTTCTGGGTTGGACTTCAGGGACTTTAAAGAGGCCTGCAATTGGGGTCATTTGGGGCACTCTATGGGGATCATCGAGTTGCTTTTGGTGCTAGTTAGAAAACTACAGGCCAAAGTTGAATCTTTCTAATGGATTTCCAGTTTCTCAGTTTAATTTTCAACGCATGTCAGCTTGCTTTCTCTCTCGGACTGGCCAGAAATCACTGTGAAAGAATTAAACAATCTATTTCCTCCAATTGACTTCCTTCATCCTCTACACGGTTGTCTGTTCATTTTTGGTAAACTGTCTCTTTCTTGGAAGAAAAGAACTGAAATACGTGTGTGTGTGTGTGTGTGTGTGTGTGTGTGTGTGTATCGTTGACTATCTGTTTTGTATAAGTTTCCGTACATTATTATGTATTATTTGTATTTCTTTGTTTTCCGTTTGTTTGTTTTTCTTTTGATTGTGTATTATTATTTTCATGTGCATTTTTACAAGTGTGTGTGTGTGTATGTGTTGTAAATAAACTCAATAAAAATAAATAAACAATCCATTTCCTCATTTTGTTTCTTTGGTCTTAAAAACTGAGCGCTAGGGAACCCACGCAGTGTTGTCCAAACTTTTTTCAAACAGGGCCAGATTTGATGAAGTGAAGGGCCGTGGGCGCAGACCAAAGGGCCAGCCAAAGTTGTTAACATTTTTTTTAGGATTGAAGTTGCTCAGCTTTTTTAAGGGTTGGAGTTGTTGAGGGTTTTTTTTTAAGGCTTATACCCCAGGAAATAAACTGCCACAGGGGCCAGTTTAAACCGACCGGCGGGCTGGATTAGGCCCCCAAAACAGACTTTGGACATGCCTGCATGACTAAGGCCTCAGTGAGACTACCAAGGAACTTACTTCCCTGAAAACTGCCATTGCCAATTTTTCAGAGGAGTAATCATGCCTGTTGCAGCAAAGTCAGCGAAGAGTCTTGTAGCACAATAATTTAGCAAACTAGAGAGCCCACTTTGTCAGATACATAAAGTGCCATCAACAGATACATACACGTACAAGTAGGGCATGTTGTACAAGGGCATGGAGAAAAAAGTTGTAAACAGTGAGGCTAAACGGCCATGGAAGCTAAGAAAAAGAACGTGTCTGTATCACTTTTATCATGCGAAACTTAAATGCACACAAGAGACGAAGCATGACACATGCTAAGACTATAAGTGCTATTCAACTTTTTACTCAGAGCAGACCTATTGAAATTAATGAACATAACTAAGTTAGGCCCATTAATTTCAATAGGTCCACATTTAAATTCCACCCAATCTCAGGCCCCATCTGCACTAGTATAAAGCAGTATCATACCACTTTAAACCGTCATGGCTTCCCCTCAAGAATCCTGGGGAGTGTAGTTAAGGGAGCTGAGAGATGTCAGAAGACACCTATTTCCCTCACAGAGTTACCATTTCCAGAGTTCCCTACAAAGAGGGTTTGACTGCTAAAAAACCATTCTGAGAATTGCAGCTCTGTGAGGGAACTGTAGCTCCGATAGCTCCCAGGATTATTTGGGGAAAGCCAGGACGGTTTAAAGTGTTGTGACACTGCTTTAAATGTATTGTGCGGATGAGGCCTTAACCAGGCTCACGGACGTCTAGACCAGGCTTCCTCAACCTTGGCCCTCCAGATGTTTTTGGCCTACAACTCCCATGATCCCTAGCTAGCAGGACCAGTGGTCAGCATAGCTGCCAAGTTATCCCTTTTTTTAAGGGATTTTCCCTTATGCTGAATAGGCTTCCTCGCGAGAAAAGGGAAAACTTGGCAGCTATGGTGGTCAGGGATGATGGGAATTGTAGTCTCAAAACATCTGAAGGGCTGAGGTTGAAGAAGGCTGATCTAGACTGTTACAGGTTTTGAATTACCGCAGTGTAGTCAGAAAGATCGTGTTTATCATCCATGACTGTGAAAGATCACTCCGTCATTGTACTGTTCACAGTTGGGTTTTGCATGGAAATTTCACAGAACTTCTTACATGTCAAGGCCTTTGGGCCGCACTGTTTATAGTCACAAATTTTGTGAAGGCTGCCATGAAAAGCTGGTGCTGCCAGACTATCAAACTGAAACCATCACCTCAGAGCTTCAAAATTCTCACTTTTAGTGTTCAGATGTCACATACAGGAGGGGGCAGGAAAGTCTCTTCTTGGACTGCCTTTCTTCCTCACAGCCTCTTCTTGGACTGCCTTTCCTCCTCACAGCAGTACAAGCCATTTCACATCAAGAAAGTGCTTTGGAGGCACACAGGCGCCATGTTACTCTGAGGTTTCTCCTTCTTGCTGAAGAAGCAGCAGCACCCCTAGGCCACGGGTGTCAACGGATGAGGGCAGCACCCTTGGGTGAACCATAAACTCCTGACCCCCAACTTTCATTTTTTTAAAAGACAATGTTTTTAGCATTTGTAGTACCCAACATTTGAGATAATATGTACAGCCACAATTTTCATTTCCTTTGTGAGAAACCCAACGGCAGACATATCCCTTGCCCCCCCCCCCGGCTAACCTCATTTAAAGGGGTGCAAACTTCCTCTATCCTTTCTCCACCTTTGCTTTCTTCAGACTCCCCCCCCCCCGAAAAATAATAATAATCTGCACCTTTTCCATTTTACTTCAAACTTCCCAGCAGCACTACCAGAGGAGGGAGGGAGATTTAAATCTTCAACAAGCCAAATTAGAGCCAAACGTCTTACTGCATTTAATGACTTTCAAAAAGATTTAGCAGAAATGCACCTCCCCGCCTCCAGATCACAACCATGGCGGGTAGTAGGAGAGAACCCTTTCTCCCCCTGTCATGGCCCTGGCAAACCCCCCACTATTGGAAATATAGCTCACATTGACACAAAGGAGATTTCCTCTCAGTGCAAACAGCAGTCTTGTCTCCGACTCAAGCTCTTTCCTGAAGGTTGCTTGTGAATTGAACACTTAAATATTTGCATTCAAGACCACATGAGGCTTCGTATCTGGTACAGAAGCCATGAGAATTCTCACCCATGTGCCATGGAAGGCTTTGGGCAGTCGCTCCCAACCTTTGGGGTTATCCCACAGGATCCACAAATAACGCACCTCCATTACTGATTTCACACCTTCTGAATTGATTAATTGGGTTGATCAGTGGGTATACTGGAAAAAAATAAATAAATAAATGTCTGTTTATGAACAAATAAAGTTATATTTCATACCTTTTGGAATCAATAGCTTGGATTATTGATCAGTGGGTACAACTGAGGAAATAAACGAATGATTTTTTTGCAGCTTTATTTGGTTTTGACACACTGGCAAATTTATCATCAGTATGCATTTTCTCAGTTACCACAGCCTAAAATTGCAGCATTTAACATGTGGGTGTCCATGGGTTTTGGGGTGGGGATTAAAAAGGGAGTCCTTGTACTCATGAAAGTTGGAAACTATTGGTTTAGGGACAGGGCCTCGGGGACTAAGTGAGACGACAGCCTCAGGTGGAAGGATCCACAGGGACAGCAGATCTCGATGTTGATCTTTATTCCCTCCCTGTTCCTGATATACATCTTCGCCCACCCTTTCTGTCCTGGCAGAGAATGGGGCACCATTTTACATGGGCGTAGGCAGGGGGGGCAGGAGGGGGCAGCTGCCCCCCCTAGAAGCAAAAAAATTAATGTATTTTACAGACCATAACCAGCACTTTTCCCCTCCAAAAACTGAAGTGGAAAGGGCTTTGCTTTAGCAAGAGCAGCTAAGTCTCCGCTTGCTGGGGGGGGGGGACACACAGCAGTAACAAAAACACATCAAATAAATAAAGCAAAGTGGCAACCAGTAGTTAAGCAGTTAAGACAATGGAGCATATATCCCCAGGCAAGATTCGATAGCTGACCATTTCACCCTATTGTTCTTAAGTGGGAGTTGTTAATGAGCATTCAGGAGCATTAAGAGTTCTATTGGCGATTTAATGAGGGTGCAGACTCAGAGGATTCAATTTCACTTAGGTGGCTCTGCAAGGCTAAAAAGAAGTGAATAAGAAAGGGGGGCTGTAGCTTTGACAGACACAGTGATGTTTATAAAAAGCATTGGTGTTCCAGTCTGCCCCTCCTCCTGCATCTGTATACTGTAAATCAGGGGTGGCCACCTCCCAAGAGACTCAGATCTACTCAGAGTTTAAAACTGGGGGTGATCTACCCCCTTTTGGGGGGTTCAGGTCAAAGCTGTTGAGTTTTTTTTAAAGGAAGGGAAGCCCTGTTTTTGGGGTTTAGGTCAAACTTGTTGAGCTTCTTTTAGGAGGGAGGGAGGCCCATTTTTGTTTAGGGCTTCAGGTCATAGTTCAACTTTTTTGAGGGAGGAGGAAAATTTTGGGTGAGCTTTTTTTAGGGGTGCCAGTGACCTACCAGTGATCTACCACAGACATCCAGTGATCTACTGGTAGATCACAATCTACCTGTTGGACGTGCCTGCTGTAAATCAAGCAGAGAGAAAGCTGCTTACAAGGCTCCTGTACATGCAGAGTTCCAGCATCACAGCGTCACCCAGAGGCACCCACAAATATGAGTTATCCCTCTCTCTATTTCTTCCTTCCTTCCCTCCCTCTTCCATCCTTAATAAAATACGGGGGGGGCAGATAAGCCCCACATAGAAAGCCCATCAACATGGGGGGATGACTCTTTCAAATACGGTATTCACCAGTAATTGGGGGGGGGAGAGGCATCTAGGCCTCTAGGAGTTGGCTGCTATGCCCAGGAGTAGGACAATTCAAGAAAGCAGAACGATGCATATGGTATGGTAATATATCAATAGAATCGTAGAATTGTAGTCGGAAGGGACCACAAGGGTCATCTAGTCCAACCCGCTGCAATGCAGGATTTTTTTCCTAAGGTGGGGCTTGAACCATGGTTGAAATATTATGCTGATATGCAGTAACGCCTTGGAGTCGTCGTGGCTGCGGCCATGCCTTGCCCCGCTGTCGCCCGCCCTTCCACCCCCTCTCCCCTGCCCGACCCTCCTGTCCTCTTGCTGCAGAGTTCCAGCATCACAGCGTCATCCAGAGACACCCACAAATATGAGTTATTTCTCTCTCTATTTCTTCCTTCCTTCCCTCCCTCTTCCATCCTTAATAAAATACGGGGGGGCAGATAAGCCCCACATAGAAAGCCCATCAACATGGGGGGATGACTCTTTCAAATACGGTATTTACCAGTAATTGGGGGGGGGCACCTAGGCCTCTAGGAGTTGGATGCTATGCCTAGGAGTAGGACAATTCAAGAAAGCAGAATGATGCATATGCTATGGTAATATATCAATAGAATCATAGAATTGTAGTCGGAAGGTACCACAAGGGTCATCTAGTCCAACCCCCTGCAATGCAGGATTTTTTTCCTAAGGTGGGGCTTGAACCATGGTTGAAATAATATGCTGATATGCAGCAACGCCTCTGAGCCGTCGTGGCTGCGGCCGTGTTTTGCCTCGCCCTCGCCCGCCCTGCCACCCCCTCTCGCCTGCCCGACCCTCCCGTCCTCTCCAGCCAAGCAGGGTAGCCGCCAACGCTACCAGCCCCAGAAGCACAAGGTGGCCGCTGCTGCCACCGCCACGATGTCATCAGGCCCGTTGGCCCTTTAGCCCTGCCCACTTTGTGGCCCCTGCCCTTCTGTGCCTTGGCCCCGCCCCTGAACGACCATGGCTTGCCCCCCCTAGTTTTGATCCTGGCTACGCCCCTGCCATTTTACCATTTGCTTCAGGCGCCAAAATGTCTTGGGCCAGCCCTACTTAGGGAACACACCAGTCAGGGCGCTAGATTATAACTTCCTTGTCTTTCTTAAACAAGGCAGAGCAAGGAACGGGAAAATAACATTACAGAATAGACACAGAAAATATCAGACTCCACCCAGAAAAAATCAAGTCCAGTGTCAAGTACTGACTAAAGTAAGTAATAACACTGTATGGTAAAATTACCTTTTGCCCCAACGTTTTTGTCAGTAGCCTTTTATCTTGTTGTTCCTGTTGCTTTAAAATATGGCAGTCATATGATGGGTTTTCTTGACACTTTTTTACATTGCCCTGGAAACTTCTAACGAAGGGTGTTTAAGACATATTATGAATATAAATAATGTCATTAATTGGTACCTGTTTATGCCACTTTGCGAGTAATTTTTCTTTGAAAGCAGATCGTCAATTTGTTGAATCAATAATAAAGCACAATACGGCGATTGAGTCTTGATTGCTTGATTCATTATCAAGCCACATCCAAGACTTTGCATAAGCTGGCATGGCTCATAGCGCTATCAAACTGTTCAGGATGCCAACATAAATATATGTACCTCATGATGCTGAATTTCAGTGATTTATCTTCTTTGGAGGAGTACGGTGGGGCTGCTGTGGTTTCTCACCCACACGTTGTTGGTTGCTTTCGATGAATCCCTGCCTAGGTAACCCAGAGGAAATCCAAAGCCCCCAGACGCTGCTGAGATTTCATTTCTCTGCCACCCACTCCTTCCTTGACAATGCCGCTTGCACCCCATTCTATGGTGGGAGGGGTGGGTACCGCATTGGTTGACAGGTGAGGAGACAGAGTGACATATATTGTGGGTAAGACAGCAAATACCACAAACGTCACAGCCATGTCTGAATGGATATGCAGCATAAGACACGTCTTTCATGTTTGTTGTAATTCACGGAGGCAGCCAAAACATGAAGCAAAGGAAGGCCGTCTCAGGCAGTGAGTTCTGAGTGCCATTAAGAATGCACAGAATGAGAGAGGCGTATCTGACAGACGGGGCACAATCCACCAGGAAGTTCTCCTGCACAAGTCCCTCATGTCTCTGTTCTGACCCATCTTCTCAGACTGTCCCTTCTGAGTAGAATCAGCCTCCTCCAGGCCTATAGTTAGCTAAGGGAAAACAAGATACTTACCGTAGCTACATGCACATATTAAGCAAAGATCTATTTTGGCTCTGAGACTAGTTAAGGAAAAACAAGCTATGTAGCTGAATAATAATAATAATAATAATAATAATAATAATAATAATAATAATAATAATAATAATTTTATTACTTATACCCCGCCCATCTGGCCGGGTCTCCCCCCCCCCGCCACTCTGGGCGGCTTCCAACACACATTAAAACCACAGATTAAAAACTTCCCTAAACAGGGCTGCCTTTAAGTATTTTCTAAATGTCAGGTAGTTGTTTATCTCTCTGACCTCTGATGGGAGGGTAATTCCACAGGGCGGGTGCCACTACCGAGAAGGCCCTCTGCCTGGTTCCCTGAAGGCCCTCGGCGCTGGATCTCAGTGTCCGGGCAGAACGATGGGGGTGGAGACGTTCCTTCAGGTATGCTATGTAATTAAGCAAATTATTTGTTTGGCCCTCCATCTGATCTTTGGCTGAGTTATTTTCTTCTTGTCCGTCCACCCACCTAAAATAAAACCAGCCCTAAAGTGGTACCACACTTTCATCTTCTTGTTAAAGAAGATTGACGCCACAGTGGTGATAGTCTTGGGTAGATCAGGCAGTTAAACAACAGTAACAGTAAAGCAGTAACAACAAGGAAGTTGCTGACCTTGACCCTGTAGCGTAGCGTGGGGGGCACGGGTGGTTTCCCCGGGTGCAAAACTGTTAGGGGTGCAAACTTTCAACACCTGATCCTACCATAATACAGCTGCGCTCTTCCGTAGCTGGACTCCATTGAAAATGGCTTCTGCATGCAAACCAGGAAGTGACCTCTCCAGATGACGGAACAACTTTTTTTCTTGTCTCTGTGGCTGAGATCTCCTGGTTGACTCGGACGCCATTAGGCAGTTGAATGCACATGTGTACTCCAAACATTTCCCTCCCAGTACCCGCCTCTGCACAGCCCCGGGCACTGGCAACCCACACTGCGCCACTGCCTTGACCTTTGGTCCTGCTTTGGTCTGCCTCTTTTTAAAGAAAGAAAAAATCTTAACACAAGGAAATGGCCATAGCACTGCTCTTTAATTTGGGCGTGACCAATGTATGAATTTAGCTCTTTGCCGTTTCACAACATGGTGCCACATGCAGTCCACCCTTAGCCCCTGCTTCACACACAACGGGACTGCAGGTCACAGCTCAATGGCACAGAGCTGTTTTGCATAGAATTGTAGAGTTGGAAGGGACCCCAAGGACCATTCAGTCCAACCCCCTGCAATAGCAGGAATATGCAGCTGTCCCGTATGGGGATCGAACCTGCAAGCTTGCCATTATCAGTACCATGCTCCAACCAACTGAATGATCTCTGGTTCATTTACCAGCAACTCCAAGGTAGATGGGGAAAGCCTCTCTTCTGAAGCTCTGGAGAGCTGCTGACAGTCAGTGTAGATAGTACTTAGCTAGATGAGCCAATGGTCCAATTTCCTATAAGACAGCGTACTACGTTTGGCTTCAACAGAAGCTTGAGCACAATGCTTCCTGTTAACCACTGGAGGCTCGCTCCAAAATTGCCCAGTAGGAATGCCTGTAATTGAGGTTTCAGCTGCCCAGCAGAAAGAGCAAGATGCCCTATCACCAAACAGCATCTTGCCTCAGCATGTTGCCTACAATGTCTGCAGCTTCAAAGACAATAAGCTTTCTGCCTGAAGCCACAACACCTGACACCACGACAGTTTGCAAAGAGAGCTTCAGCTGGCACACAGAGAACTGTAATGAAAAGCTTTGCAAATGAGGCTATTGCCCCACCTGTGACAAGAGCGCTAGTGGAAAAAAAAACAACCCTTGCAGAAGGCAGACAAGATGCACGGCCAGACTCAAAAAGTCAGTTCCGAGAGGATGAAGAGGGAGAAGGAAATAAATGAGAATGACCACTTGGAGCACTTCCAGGCGGTTGCTGTTTTCGGGTGGGATTCAGTTGCATCACAGAAGATTCGAGCCATGCAATTAAATAATTTATTTACTTATTTATTTAGTCGGCTGCCCATCATCCAAAGATCACAACATAAAATTACAGTCAAACCTTGGTTCCCGAATGCCTCCAATTTGGATCATTTGGGCTCCCGAACACCAAAAACCCGGAAGTAAATGCTCTGATTTTGAACGTTTTTTGGAAGCCGAATGTCCGACGCTGCTTCTGCTTGAGTCCAAGAAGCTCTTGCAACAAATCGGAAGCCGTACCTCGGTTGTCAAACATTTCAGAAGCCGAACGGACTCCCAGAACGGAATACGTTCGACAACCGAGGTTTGACTGTACAAAATGAGAACACAAATACACAAGAAAACAAAAGCAAACAGATAATTCCCCTTCCACAAACATGTTTAAAAGGCCATAGGATGATAATTAGTCAAACACCTCCTTATAGAGAAATGTTGACTGAATGAATCTTTCTTTATTTGCATCAGCCACCAGCCATAGCAATAAAAACAACAAAATGTGGTATACAGAGAACAAAGGTAAAAAGTCAATTATATAAAATACATTTTGGGGGTTTGGGTCAATAGTCAAATATTGCATCTTATTCTAATTGCCCCGGCTAAAAACCTTGCAACCTTTGCTGTCACCCACATGGTGGAGCCTACCTAGGGAGAGTATCCCACAAGTGAGATTCCACTCCTCCCATTGGGAAGCAGCGGTGAGAGGAAACTGCAGTTCAAGTTGACCCAGTATCAAGCTGATAAAGAATATGAACCTCTGTCAGGAATAAGAGTGTAAGGCTTGCATTGCTGGATTACACCAAGGTCCATCTAGCTTATCATCCTTTGTTTCTGACTAAGCCACGCGGGTGGCGCTGTGGTCTAAACCACAGAGCCTAGGGCTTGCCAATCAGAAGGTTGGCGGTTTGAATCCCCGCGACGGGGTGAGCTCCCGTTGCTCGGTCCCTGCTCCTGTCAACCTAGCAGTTCGAAAGCACATCAAGTGCAAGTAGATAAATAGGTACTGCTCCGGCGGGAAGGTAAACGGCGTTTCCGTGCGCTGCTCTGGTTCGCCAGACAGAAGCGGCTTTGTCATGCTGGCCACATGACCTGGAAGCTGTACACCAGCTCCCTCGGCCAGTAAAGCAAGATGAGCATCGCAATCCCAGAGTTGTCCGTGACTGGACCTAATGGTCAGGGGTCCCTTTACCTTTACCTTTAAGCCCCATAGAAACTCACAAGCAGGACACTGGACACAGCGGCTAGCTTCCCAGCAGCCTGTGAAGAGTCTTTGGAATTAGAGTGACATGATCCTGTCTGGCTGCACCCAGCAACAGCAGAGCTGGAGCATTTTTCGAGGGAATTCTTGAAATGTCGTTTTGTACTGCTTGTTTTACAACTTTTTTCAACTGCTCCAGGAAAGTTGAGGGAGGTGATTTTGTGACTGACAGGCAGCACTATGTGAAACTCTTCGGAAAACCAAAAGAAGATATTTTCCCTGAGTTTGAATCAAGGGGAAAGTCTGTATTCATGCTCAAAATGCAGTGAGAGCCCCTCCACAACAGGCTCACGGCTCCAATTATGCCTAACCTGTGCATATACCTTGAGTACGTTCTAACATCCTCCACAGAGACCTTGTTAAGATAAAAGGGGATAATCCTATGTGTGCCAGTTTTGGAAGAAAGTAATGATATGTGGTATATAAATGCTTTTTTTTAAAAAAATGAAAGGTTTTATCATGTTTTCCTTTTTCACTGTATCTTTTGTGGCATAGACTCTAGGTGGCAGTATGACCTTAGCAGAACTTTTATGGTGCTCAGAATCCATCAAAATTGCTCAGAAGTCACACACCTACACCTAAAACATATGAATTGTTTCTGCTGGTGTTACTGTCAAACCAGGGTTTCGGTTATCAGCTGTGTGTCTGGGGTTAGGCCAGTAATTTTCCAGCTGCTGTCTTACCTTCTGATTTTCCTTCTCCAGCCTTAAAGGGTAGTAAAGCTGCTAGGGCACCTATTAAGTATATGGTCTCGCTTAAGACAGCTAGAGAAAGAGATGGGACTTGGGCCTGAGGCCAAACTAAATATGCAGAAGACCCATTAACCATTTCCAAATATATGTATGTATATGTATCGATCAAAAAGACGACCAGTTTGAGCAGAGTGGAAATGGAGCAGCTGTTTAAAACTTTGCCTTTCTGATTTTTTTTTCCTGGCCCAGATTATGTTCTTCAAATTTAGAAGCATGGAATTGGAAGGGACCCTAAGGGACATCTAGTCCAACCCCCTGCAATGCAGGAATCCTGCCCACAGCCGTCCCTGGGTGGGCTTGAACCACCAACCTTGAGTTTGAAGGACATAATATGAAGCTTTCTATCCATCGCCATGCCTTGCCCCCATGATTGAGGGTACCAGAGCCATGCAACATCCACTGTGTTCAATACTCCCTATGCTCATAAGATGACAGGCTTATTAGTTGAGAGCTGAGTGCAAATCATCACCCAGCAGCTTCAGCACATGCCAATTTATTTATAGCATCCTTCACTGTCCACCCAGTGAATTATGGATATCATTACAATAGGGGTCCGACTCTTCATGGGGTCACGAAGAGTCGGACACGACTAAACGACTAAACAACAACAACAACAACAATAGGGGAGCTGTGTTAGTTTTTATTAATAAGCTTATTAAAAGAAGCCAGTTGCACCTCTAAGGCTAACTGAAATTACTTTATTGAAAGAGCATGGGCTTTTGTAGGCAATTACTTCAGCAAATGGAAGTATGAGCTGCAAGGCAGAGAATAATAATATAACACTTAGGACTGATACAATTTTACTGAGGTTTTATTGAACCGAAGACATACCAAATTATAGCTTAGGCTGCAATCTTTACCATAGTTAGCATGAACCAGGCCCCGAAGAATTCAATAGAATTTTTTTCAGATGAGACATAGTTCGGATTGTGTTGCTAGTCTTGTTGCCGTGTTGCTACACCTAATTTTAATTGATATAATGTTTACATGCAGTCTTTCTCAATTTCTAAGGAAGTTGTTGGAGACATTTCAGAAAATTCCAGGTACCAAACATGCTTCTCTTTGCTTTTAGGTTGTGAGAAAAGCTATACTCCCTCTTTTGACTTTGAAGGATATAAATATTTTAATCAAAAAATTATGGGGAGGAATCCAGTGTTGATCTATATCGCCATGTCAAACATTCCATCAGTTTGTTGGCATTCGTCTGCCTTGGGAGATGATGGAGGAATGTGCCTTTGGGGGGGAAGTCAAACCGTTGGAGAGTTACAGTGCCTGCTGTGGCTACCAGAGACCAATAAGGGAGAGACATGTTTTATTGCAGGTGGGGCAGATGGAGGTGTCTGGTTGTGCAGATGCACCATGGCTTCTCTTCTCCCTGCACTCCTCCCAACGGTCATTCCTTCTCTGGTCATGAACTGACTGCCTTTCTCCAAGCACTGTGGTCATCTGCAAGAGATTCCCACATAGCAGGGTTGACGTTGCCAGCCTTCATGTCTCATTTGCAGACATCTTTGTAACACAGAGCAAGGGACGCGGGTGGCGGGTGGCAGGTGGGTCAAACCACAGAGCCTAGGGCTTGCCGATCAGAAGGTTGGCGGTTCGAATCCCCGTGATGGGATGAGCTCCCGTTGTTCGGTCCCTGCTCCTGCCAACCTAGCAGTTCGAAAGCATGTCAAAGTGCAAGTAGATAAATAGGTACCACTACAGCGGGAAGGTAAACGGGGTTTCCGTGTGCTGCTCTGGTTCGCCAGAAGTGGCTTTGTCATGCTGGCCACATGACCTGGAAGCTGTACGCCGGCTCCCTCGGCCAGTAATGCGAGATGAGCGCCGCAACCCCAGAGTCGGTCACGACTGGACCTAATGGTCAGGGGGCCTTTTACCTTTACCTTTGTAACACAGAGTTGGTCTGCCCACGGGCCTGGTACCTGAAACCACCTCCCCATAGAGCACATCTTTGGGGATCCTGCCATCTTCCATTCTTTGGACATGACCATGCCAGCACAAAGTGGCCATCCTTGAACACATGGATGTCAAAGGGAGATTGCAACATGAAACTGCTGAATTACACTTGATCAAGGTCAATACCACCTCCTGTTGCTTAAATTAGGACAAGGGTTTTGTGTTTGTTTTCGTCACACTACTTGTGTTAATTAGTTGACCAATGCCATGATTTCTGTGTAATAACCAATAGCTTAGGTATATTGCATCTTCGCTACTATTCCACCACCCTCCCCCTGGGAGATCAGCTGCGGACATTCAGCAATAAGGGAATGAAAGGAGAAAGAAAATATAGCTAGTGAAGGTAGCGGAAAGAAATTCCACCTTGCAGCAATCATAGAGACACCTGGAGGCCAAACACTTAGGTTATTTTCTTTCTTTCTTTTAATCTTTTGCATGAAAAGAACAAATACAACATACTTGCAAGCCACAAGGGCTGTCTAATAAAAGTAACTCAATGCAGACATGCCATCATTGCAAAGATGAAAACATTATTCAGTAACAAACAAAAGGGGTTTAATATCTAGAGTCAAGAGAGTCGTCTAGTCTCTCCAGTCATGCTGGTAGCCATTCAGTTTTTCGCCCTTTTTTTTTTTCAAAATATGCCAAAGAGGGTCGGGAAGACACAACACAAGCAAGCAGAAACACTTAAATATGCATAGGGTCCCGTCATCTCCCTAAGTGGTTACCACAAGAACCTCATAACCCCCCCCCAAAAAAAAAATCATCATTCTAGAATCTGGCTGAAGCTAAGCTTTTGATCTATGTCACACAAACAATTTGGCTTTGTCCTTCACGGAATCCTTTCCAACTTCTGGGGTCCCCTGAACCCAGCACCATACCTGCCAAGTTGCTGTCAGAGAAATAAGGGACCGGGCCGGAAATAGCAGACCGGAAGTAGCGCTGCCGCCATTTTGGAACTGGGTGGAGCATGCTCAGAAGTGACTTTTGATGCTGCTTTGCCCAGTTCCAAAATGGCCGCTGTGCCAGAAGTCGCACTGCAGCCATTTTGGAACTGGGCAGAGCAGCATCAAAAGTCGTTTCTGAGCATGCTCCACCCAGTTCTAAAATGGCCACCGCGCCAGAATAAACCGGGGGAAAACAAAAAATTCCGTTTTTTCAGCTAGGAGCAGCTGGAAAAACGGGGATTTCCCAGGGAAAACGGGAGACTTGGCAGCTATGCCCAGCACCCAACCAACCAGCTGTGCCACCCACAGCAGAACATGCAGGGATCCAAATATATATGCAGGCCAGCTGATGCCCCGTGCAAAGGTTTGTGGAGCAGGCCACTAACAGGGGAAAGGGGAATAGAGCAAGACTCTTCTGCCCCTTCCTAAACCCACCAATAGGGGAAAGCTGTAAGAATTCTAAGGTCTCAAATATAGAACAAATGTTCATAAACGTACAGGGCAAACACGTACATAAGTATATAAACCACGTGTCTGAAATAGTACAGGAGAGCAATCCTGAAGCCATTTTGACTCTCCCAAATTGACCTAAAATATTTCCCTGCAAGGAGGAAGGAAATGGGAAAAGCTTTCCAATTGTCATTGGACTGTAGGGACTTACACATCCCTGCAAATACAGTCTGGCAAGTATCTGTTAAGACCTTGTGGGGGGCCGGACTATATTTTGGGGGAAAATATGAATGAATTCCTAAGCCCCACAAATAACCCAGAGATGCATTTTAAATAAAAGGACACATTCTACTTGTGTAAAAACATGCTGATTCCTGGACCATCCGTGGGCCGGATTTAGAAGGTGATTGGGCAGCATCCGGCCCCCGGGCCTTAGTTTGGGGACCCTGTGTAAGAGATTCAGAAACTAAAGTATTTACCATATCAAAGGAATGGCCAGGCTACCCAGAAAAGGCATTATCAGGTATCCTGGCAGACAGGAGAGACGCAACACTCTCAAATTTCTGCTGGACACCACCTCCTTCAGTGATGTAGGTATGTTGGTGGGTTGTGTTTTTTTGCGGGGGGTGGGTGGGTGGGTCTTGGGTTACAGGGTGGGCAATTTCAAAAGTCTTTATAGGGGCTTGCCCACCACCACTGTTGGGGTTTCTCCTGCCTCCTTGCAAGGAGGGGAGGGAACTTTGTTGCAACAGGAAAAGAAAGACCTTCCTTGCTTTCTATGGATCTTGGCTCCATCCATTCATCTCTGACCGATCATGGATTCAGTCCCTTGGGGAGTTGGGCAGCAAAAGCCAACCCCCCTATTTTTTTTTTCTGTAACAGCTACACACAGGGAAGACAGCCCTTCTCAAATCAGGTTGGCGGGACAGCACAAATGGGGTGTGCATGCATGGAATCACCCCTGAAAAGTCCAGCGTGCATCTTCTCGCCTTGTCTGGTATAGGGAGGAAGGCATGTCCCTCAGGGGAATAGTAAATCCCCCTTCCGAGTGTTTTACCTCATCGCTTGAGAACACCTGGGCTGAGCAAGCACTTGGCTGTCCCTATAAGCAGTCTTCACTTGACAGGACCATCAGGCTATCCTTGGAAGTTGCCCTGTAAGCAGCCTTCTTGCTTCTTTTTGGTCGGTATTAAATCTGCAGGCCCTTCTCCTTCTGGCCTTCATCCTTTACTTCTTTCCCCGGCAAAGCGGAAGCTAGCAGCATCAGATCCAATGCTGGGAAGTTTCGGGAGCGTGTCTAAAAGAGGGGAGGGAAAGTAATCGGCAATGGAGTTACTTCCTGTCTATTTCCATATCAATAGGTTTCACATCCCAGCAGAGCTTTCTGGAGGGGCGAAAGTCCATCAGAAAGCAAGCCTGATTGTTCATCATTTCACAATGTCCTGGTCGAGGCCTTTCCTTTCCCGGAGCCAGCGATAAAATGGTTGTTTCTGAGCTGTGAGATTTTCATGCTACCCTGCCATTGATCTCAGGCAGAAATGCACCTGACTTTCTACAGGCCTTGCACTTTTTGTGTGTGTGTGTTCTGTTTTGTTCAGTAGCCATTAGTGCATGTGACTTAAGCCTTCTACATACATGAATTGCATGAAGGGGTGTCATGCAATTATCAGGAGCACTTAAACATGTTTGTTTGTTTGTTTGTTTGTTTATGCACTATTTTGCAAGCAGCCTTCGGATCTCTGGAAAAAACAATGTCTCATCTGTCTCCAGCCTGTTGTTGTTTTTTTAACAACATTTTAAAAGGTGCGCGGAATTCGAATGAAGGGAGTTGTTACCCATCTCTAATGTCACGATAGGCAATGACAGACAGATGCTATTGATTAACACTTGTGTGGTTTTGATCAGAAATGCTGCAGGGGCAAAGGCTTAAAGTTCTCTTTCCCCCACATTGTGGTTCAGATCCTGCTTTCTCCCTGCATCGGATATTGGTTAAAGAAAAATCATTGACCACAACAGCAAGCTACGTGGCAAACCTCATGTCTCGCTGTAGCAGCGTTTCACACTTCTCCCTGCCCTAATGCCGGAGAAGGACTGCAATGCTTTTCAAAGGGTTTTTGATATGTTTTAATTAAAACGATAAATGAAACAACTGCGGGTATCTAGAAAAGATTTTAAATGGTGCAGTGCTAACCCCTTACCAACACTGCCCTGTGATCTAAAAATCATTTTCTTACTTTTTAAAACTATTTTGCAGTAGATGTGCTGTTAGTTGCTTTGGGGCGTCCTTTTGTTTGTGAAAAGCGATGAATGAATATATAGGTAACATTCCCCCCTCTCCAGCACTGCAGCTGACAGGTTCAGATATTTCTATTAGAATCATAGAATTACAGAGTTGGAAGGGACTGCAAGGGTCATCTAGTCCAACCCCTTGCAATGCAGGAATCTTTTTTTTTCTTGCCCATGGGCTTGAACCCATGACCCTCAGAGCCTCATGCTCTACTGACTGAGCTACCCCACAGTTATGAGTTTGTGGGGTAAGAAACAGCCTAAATTCCTGGGTCCAATAAAAGTTATAGTTAATCAAGGTTTGGGGGAGTTAAACTCTGCTAAGCACTGAACTCCTGGATCCAGTGCCTTATGTTAAAAATGCAAGCCAGGCAGACTGCTGGCCGCTCAGTGAGTCTGGGTTGTTAGGGGGAACAAAGCTTGAAAATGGCTGAATGGTTGCACAAACAAAGGGGCAGGGAGATGGGTGGTTAACAAAGTAGTCACCCTGTGCTGGACAGCAGAGGGCTCTGAGCCACTAGAGCAGGGTGGTCCAACTTTTCATACCAAGTGGGCCGTTAGAGTATGGTCATGGCTTTGAGAATGTTACATCTGTCTCAAGCCTCACCAGGAGGAAAAGTATGTTGGCATTGCTAGACGTTCAGCAATGACAGAGCGTAAAATTCTCCTTTGGGTACTGTTATGTACTGAGCTGAATCCTAGAACAATAGGATTCAGAATCAGCAGTCTGATTGGTCCGCAGGAGCTACCCAATCCAACTCCAGGTGGAAGTGAATCCGCAACCTGATTGGCCTGCAGGAGCAGCCAATCAGGCTGCAGGCAGAAGTCAATCCACAACCTGATTGGCCCACAGGTGTGGCCCTGAAGTAGCCAATCACACAAGGCCCATTGTGTAAATGATGTATATAAGCAGATGGTTTTGGGAAAAGAGCCATTCTTCTCTTCTTCTCCTTCATGACTATGAGCTGAATAAAGAGCATGAGTATATTTCAGGTACCCCACCCCACTCAAGCCTTGCTAGTCCTGAGAATAAAATAAAACCAAACGCCCAGAGGAGCAGAGCAGGTGAGAACAAAAAGCAGATGGAGTGACTTACCCTTCTTTTCAAGCAGGTCAAAGCAAGGATGGAGACTAGAATAACAAGGAAGGCAATCAGCCCGACAGTGATCTTTTCAGCTGCTCTGGGCTGCACAAGGGCAATCCGGGCACCTGCAAGGCAAGACTGCAATTAAATAACCCTGAGAGGAGCAAAAGGATCGGAAAGCATCAAAACTTATTAATAGGGAAAAATTGGAAAAGTAAAATCATACCAACTAAAGAGGATTGGCAAACAAAAATGATAGCATATTATAATATGGCATCGAAAGCCGCATAAATTAAAGGAATCAGTGAAAAGGAAAAAGATAAAGATTGGATAAAATTTAAAGAGTATATGGGAAATCTTGTGGAAAACACCGATCTCTCAAAGGATTTATGAAGGCCCATAAAAATGAATATTATATATAAATAGCAGGGATATATGTATACAGATGAACAAAGGGGGGGAAAGGCACAAGATAAAAATGGCTGGAAGCACAAAAGGGTGGATGGAGGGTGGGGTGGGGTGGGAGTTCGTTTTAGTTTTTTGTGTGGATAATTTGCTCATTCTGATTCATTCTGATTTATTGATTTGTTGCAATAATATTGTAAACATTTTTTATTTTTGTTCTGTAAATTTATATGTAAAGCTAAATAAATTTTTTTTTAAGGAAATCATCAAAACTTGGGATTCACTTAGTTGCTGAACACAGACAATTTTTTGTTTTTAAGAAGATGAAGGTGGAGCAGAAGACCCTTTGTTTGACAGAGGGTACCTGCTCGTTTTTTTCCTATCCAGCTATTGTCTCTGAGCAGAGGTTTTCATAGAAATTTGAAGCACCATGAAAACCTATTCATCAGAGGCAACGGTTGAATAATGAATATGTTCAGCAATGGTGGCTGGGGAAAAACTAACAGGAGATGGAGACTGAAGACTCGTTGTCGGCTGCACCACATTTTGTTCTGGAATCAATGGAGACAGACTACTTGTTTTTCCCCCTGTGTAGTCCACACACAGTCTTGATCCTATATAGATCCTATATATGTAGGGTGCGGGTGGCGCTGTGTTCTAAACCACTGAGCCTCTTGGGCTTGCAGATCAGAAGGTCAGCAGTTTGAATCCCTGCGATGGAATGAGCTCCCGCTGCTCTGTCCCAGCTCCTGCCAACCTAGCAGTTTGAAAGCATGCCAGTGCAAGAAGATAAATAGGTTCCACTGTGGCGGAAAGGTAAACGGCATTTCCATGCGCTCTGGGTTTCCGTCATGGTGTCCTGTTGCACCAGAAGCGGTTTAGTCATGCTGGCCACATGACCTGGAAAGCTGTCTGTGGACAAACACTGGCTCCCTTGGCCTGAAAGTGAGATGAGCGCCGCAACCCCATAGTCACCTTTGACTGGACTTAACCTACCTAGATCCTATATCATTTTCAGGCTGCTTTTTATGGAGTTGCCAGGTTTAGCTTCTTTTTATGAGCACATTATTTTATTGTCTTTAAAACAGTTCACTATAAGCTGCCCTGTTAATGTGATCGGAGGACAGGGTACAGATTTCAGCAAAGACAAATGAAAGAATTAAAAGCGTATAAGCAAATTAATAATGTACCTGCAATTTCAAGGCGGTACTGCACCGATCCTGACATCCCATCTGGGCCATGGACACTGCATTCCCAGGTACCTGTATCATTGGGCAACACCTGAGAAAACTCCAGGGTTGAGCCTTGGCTTAGGAGCCCAAAACTCTTGGAGGCAGCCTTAGGCCAAGACATGTTTGTGGGATTCAAACCAAGGTACTTCCAGGTAAAATGCTCCTTTCCTGTGTGGTAGCTGAGATTGCAGGTGAGTTGCAGGCGAGATCCCTCCATGATGATCCCCTCAGTGCTTGGGGTGACTGAATGGAAAGAAAGAAAAAGAAGCCAGTCACTTCTCTATCCCCTATCACTTGCCTCTCTCATATCATCCCTTGAAGGGGAGCCCATTCCTGGCCCCTTTCGTTACACATGACATCTCTTACTTCTAGGGCTGTCAAATCAGTTTTCACCTGGCGAACCATCTGACTTTTAACCAATTAACTGATGAACATGAGTCTAAATCGTTTTTTCATGACCCCCAAAACCTCGCTGCCGATGCATTTTGGAAATGTGGAGGGAAAAGCGAGGGAAAAGGGGAGGTGAGTTTAATCGACCAAAGCTCTCCCTAGTTATCAGAAGTAAATGCCATTTAAAATGTTTCCTTTCCTATTCTGTGTTGTTGTAACATGCCAAAAGCAAAACAACATCGGAAACCACACAAGCCTGCTGCCCTCAGCTTACAGAATTCCTGATATGACAGCAGCCACCACTCCGGATTCACCAACCAGAGCTTTGGTTGATGAATCTAGACTGAATGGCTACGATTTGAATGACATCTAGATTCCTGCAATGAGAACATCATGGGATAGCCTTTGGAGCTGCCTTTTCAGAAAGCACAAGCGCGTTCCCCAAACAAGGAGATCACCCCTCACTTGCCTTTGCTTCCCCCCCCACATTGCTGGACTCCACTGTCATTCCCCCCCCCAGAGATCTTAACATGTGGGGACCACAACTCGCCAACCTAGAAATCTACTTTGCCCTTTCTGTGTCTCCCACTCCCTGCAAAAAATTAATAATTCTGGTGCCGCCACTGCCCCCCACCTGTCATTACTGCCAGTGTGATGTTCTTCGTGATGTTTGTTCCTTGAATGGCGACCTCACAGGTGTACCGGCCTGCGTCATCAAGACCCACCGCAGGAAGATGGAGGGTAAAATTTCTGCTGCTTCCATTACTGAGGGTGGATATTGCCTTTGGTTCTCTCCTTGCTGCGTAGCTCCAATGTACTGCCACCCTAGAAATGCCGTAGTCCGTGGGATTGTCATTCAGGAGGCAGGGCAGGTGGGCATCAGATCCTGCTGCTGCGTAGACTACAGGTACGGCTGGCTCAGCAAATCCTGGGGCGGGTGCGGGGGAGACATAATAATAATAATAATAATAATAATAATAATAATAATAATAATAATAATTTATTATTTATACCCCGCCCATCTGGCTGGGTTTTCCCAGCCACTCTGGGCGGCTTCCAACAGAAAAATAAAACACAATAATCTCTTAAACATTAAAAGCCTCCCTGAACAGGGCTGCCTTCAGATGTCTTATAAAAGTCTGGTAGTTGTTTTCCTCTTTGACATCTGTTGGGAGGGCAGGCGCCACCACCGAGAAGGCCCTCTGCCTAGTTCCCTGCAACTTGGCATCTCGCAACGAGGGAACCGCCAGAAGGCCCTCGGTGCTGGACCTCAGTGTCCGGGCAGAATGATGGAGGTGGAGACGCTCCTTCAGGTATCCTGGACCGAGGCCATTTAGGGCTTTAAAGGTAAGCACCAACACTTTGAATTGTGCTCGGAAACGTACTGGGAGCCAATGTAGATCTTTCAAGACCGGTGTTATGTGGTCTTGGCGGCCGCTCCCAGTCACCAGTCTAGCTGCCGCACTCTGGATTAGTTGTAGTTTCCGAGTCACCTTCAAGGGTAGCCCCACATAGAGCGCATTGCAGTAGTCCAAGCGGGAGATAACTAGAGCATGCACCACTCTTGCTAGACAGTTTGAAGGCAGGTAGGGTCTCAGCCTGCATACCAGATGGAGCTGATAGACAGCTGCCCTGGACACAGAATTGACCTGCGCCTCCATGGATAGCTGTGAGTCCAAAATGACTCCCAGGCTGCGCACCTGGTCCTTCAGGGGCACAGTTACCCCATTCAGAACCAGGGAATCCTCCACACCTGCCCGCCTCCTGTCCCCCACGAACAGTACTTCCGTCTTGTCAGGATTCAACCTCAATCTGTTAGCCACCATCCATTGTGAATCCCACAAAATGCAACAGGGGCGGCAGGAATTTAGAAGGGAAATGTGTTCTGATTCTTCAAGAGAACCTTTATTTATTGTATTTTCATCCTAACCCTATGATTGAGGAAACGGGAAAAGCAAAAAGTAAATCTTACCTATGACTTTCAGGTTGTACATGGCATAAATTCTCTCCCCATCTGCAAAGGTGAGTTCACAGACCCAGGGCCCAGAATCACTTCTGAAAGATCTGGAGATAACCAGCGTCTGGTTCAGGGAACGGAACCGACCAGAGGTGGCGATGAGAAGACCTGCATGGAACCAGCGCGTCTCTTGGGGGGTTTCTGGACGGGTGGAGTTGCAGGTTAACTGGATAGGTTCAGACTCAATCAGGGGACCGGGAGAATCAGGCGTCACTGAAGGAAAAGGAGAATCATACAGTGATGTCCATATCACAAGATATGGCTTTCATCATATAGCTAACACCCCCATCCCCAGCAGTCAAGTCCAAGCGGCATAGCAGATGAAATGGTGCAGTCACCTTTTCTTTGAAAGAGGGGGTGGATTCTGCCTCATTCACATATCAAATGAGGATTGGTGAGGGGAGTCAAACCATTCTGGAAGGGCATTATCAATGGGTAGCTGACAGGGCCTGACCCAGCCCCAGGTCTCTTGCCACACCCCTCTTTTTTTTAGAGACTTGAACAACAACAGATATTTGCTTTCATGTAGGGATGGAGCAGCTGTTACGATCCAGCTTGCATTCAAAGGTGAATTTATAAAAAACCCAACACTTTCCAAAACAATATGAGAACCGAAACACAGCCATCCTTTGAAGTTCGCCCTTATCTGAATTTTGTCAAACAGCGTTTGCAAAATTCATTCCGTTAGGGGGAAAGCGTGCATACAAATTAGTGAAGAAGACGTGCAAAAATGCATTCATCTGCCAAAAGGTGGCTAGATTGGCCTCAACTAGGGCCAGGGCCTTTTCAGTATTGGCCCCAACTTGGTGGAACACTCATTCACAGGAGACCAGGGCCCTGCGGGATTTGTCATCTTTCCGCAGGGCCTGCAAGACGGAGCTGTTCCGCCTGGCCTTTGGGTTGGACTTAGTCTGACCCCTGTGTTTTCCTCCCTCATGGCCTGGATTTATGGACTACTTAAAATCAGGCTGCATTTTAAATTTTAATACTCTATTTTAATCTGTATTTTAATTAATTGCTTTTTATGTTTTATTGTAATTTTATTGGTGTGAGCCGCCCTTGAGCCCGGTTTTGACTGGGGAGGGCGGGGTATAAATAAAATATTATTATTATTATTATTATTATTATTATTATTATTATTATTAAAACTGCATGCAAAAGAAGTCTTTTATTGGAAGAAACTCCAATTTAAATTCCAGTGGATATCCATGAGGATATTTTTTTTAATGCAAATCGCTGCAAAAAGGTAGAGAATTGAATCTAAGATTTGAAAAAGAGAATCGAAGAGGACTGAAATTGGCACATCCTTCTGTCCCTTATTTACCAGGGTGGGTGTGTTTTCTGCAAAGTGCAGTGCCAGTGACACTTCAGCCATCCACCATCTTAATTTGCCTAGAACCATCTGCCAATTTATGCCAACCTAGCTCACAGGCCTGCACCGCAAGTCTAGCAACCCCCCTGCCATTCCTTCCCCTCTTTACACTCCTTCTCTTGAAGAACTTTTCTCCCAGCCTCCCTCTGAGGCTGGAAGTGAGTAGGGCTTAGCATAATGGCTTACAACAAGTGAGGGCAGCGAGGGAAGATGGTGAAGGGTTTGGCTACCCTTGCCCATGCCCTCCTTTCCTCTGATATAGGCAAAAATCTGCCTTTATTCCCTTATTGGGTTCTCCATCGGTTGGAGAATATAACAGAGGCCAACCAGAGAAGTTTGAGAAGCAAAGCCTTTATTTTCGCTGTTGCAACAGGGTCCTTCCTCTCACACAGGAGAACAAGGAAGGAACCCCAAACAAAGATGTCTTGCCCTTAAAAAGAGATTTGAAATTGGTTTCAGCCCACCCCCCAGAAGCATCATCCATATGTCACAGAAGGGGTGTAGCCCAAGACCCCCCCTCCCTAGATTCATCATAGGTACATCATGAAAGGGGAGGTCTGGTGGCAGTAATCTGAGCACCCTGGACCCTGCCCCCTGCCCCCAAAACCTAATCAACAAAATTGAGAGATATTTACATTTCCCTGTTTCCCAGCCAAGTTAATCACACCCTTTTGTCTGGCAGTCAGGTATCAGGATGCCAGGGATTATCACTTTAATTCCTGAGACAATGAGAAGGTTCCCCCCACCCCACTTCTTCCTTGCAGAGGAACACCTGGTCAGAGAGAGTCGAAATGGTGTCAGTCAGGCCTGTTTTCCTGTGCTGCTTCAGACATGTTTCTGTACATTCATGTACATGTTTTATGAACAATTATTATATATATATATATATGATCTCAAAATTCTTATAACACCACGTTCCAAAGTAGCTCTTCAGGTAACTTGCTTGACAGAATCTGGCTACTGTATTTCCTGCAGCCGCTGCCAGCTGTCCAGTTCACCTACCTGACACAACGCCAAGCTCCAGCTGACAGCGCAACTCCTCTCTGGCAAATTTCACCACGGCCACGTAGGTTCCTGCGTCCTCTTTCCGCAGCGGCTCAATCCTGAGCGAAAAATCCCCATGGAGGAAGCCAGGGTCCCAGACGGTTGCTCGGTGCATTGCGGAACGGGCCATTTTCTTGACGCCGCTTGGCTCCACCATGAGCACCGAGTGGCGTTTCCTGAGGGAGCTGAGGAAAATGGAGGGCGAAACGCAACTGTTAGCGCTGGACGAGTGGGGCGGTAGCCCAGAAAGGGGTTACAGGAGAGAGGTGGGGGTAGGTGAAATGGAGGGAGTTGGGGGGAAGGAAGAGGAAGTGGTAAATCATAGAATCATAGAGTTGGAAGAGACCACAAGGGCCATCCAGTCCAACCCCCTGCCAAGCAGGAAACACCATCAAAGCATTCCTGACAGATGGCTCTCAAGCCTCCGCTTAAAGACCTCCAAAGGAGACTCCACCACACTCCTTGGCAGCAGATTCCACTGTCGAACAGCTCTTACTGTCAGGAAGTTCTTCCTAATGTTTAGGTGGAATCTTCTTTCTTGTAGCTTGAATCCATTGCTCTGTGTCCGCTTCTCTGGAGCAGCAGAAAACAACCCTTCACCCTCTTCTATATGCCATCCCTTTATATATTTGAACATGAACATACCACCCCTTAACCTTCCCTTCTCCAGGCTAAACATACCCAGTCCCCTAAGCCGTTCCCCCCATCCCTCCCCCCCCCCATCCCTGAGTGCATAGAAATGGGCGCTGTGACGGATTGGCCTGGTGGGCAAAAGAACTCCAGGGTGCAGAGAGTTAAACCCCAACCTCCTGGATAAATGACACATTCCATTCCTGAGGGGCGGGACTGCCAGGGTTTTAAAAGGAATGGGAGGGAGTTAATTTGGAAGAGAGGGTTGTGGGAGCGAGGGAGAGGTGGTTGGGCAGTTGGGAGTTAGAGAGTTGGTAGAGAGTAGAGTGTTAAAGAGGGATGCAGGAGCTGTATGAAGAAAACTGTGTTAAATAAAAAGAAGATAGGTGCTTTTAAGAACCAAAGAAACTCATGTTTATAAGTTAAATAATAAACTTAATTGTGCTTGAACGTTCACTGACTCGGCAGTGTCTCAGTACCTTCAGAGGTGTGACAAAGAGGGGAGAACAAAGCTTTCCTGGGGAAGAGGAAACTGTTTGCTGTTTCTCCTGTCATACAAAGGGCTGGTTAGTGAAGCCGAAGGAGCCACATAGTTGCCTAAGGGAGAGGCACACTGTAGCAGTAGGGATCCCAGGGAGGGAGACCCCACTGGTGGCCATAGGTTTCGAACGCAGAGCCTGAGGTACTCTGGAGACAAGTCCTATTTGGACTCTGGAGGTTTTTTTTTTCCCTGTTTGTGGAGAAGCACAGGGAGAGCCTCTGAGGTTAAAGCAGTGAGGTGGGGGATCCATCACATTTTTGGTGGCAGCGTCGTGATCTGAATCCACAACCATAGTTGAAGTTTGTGGGAGTTTTAAAACGATATTTTCCAGAGAAGGAAAATGGCACATTTAAGAAAAGCAAGAGAGGCTAAAGGGGATGAGAGGACAGAAGGGGCTGAGGGGAGCCCAAATTCTGAATTAGAGCTTATGAGATTGAGAATTGAGATGTCTAGAATTGAAGCTGAGAGGGAAAAGATAGCGGCTGAGGAGAGAATGCAGTCTGAGAAATTAAAAACACAATTGGAGCAGGAGAGATTGCAAGCAGAAAAGGAGATGCAGCTGGGGAGAATGCGTTTGGAAGAGATTCAATTGAGAGGAGAGGTATCTCCAAATAGAGAAAATGTGGAGGTTACCTCAGCAAACCTCAAGAGATTCCCAAAATATGTAAATGGGGATGATGCCGAAAGCTTTCTATTCAGTTTCGAACGCATTTGTCAGGAATTAAAAATAGCTGAGGCGGACTGGATGATGTATCTGAGGCCTCAAATATGTGGCATCTTGAGTGAAATATACTCAGACTTAAGGGATACTGAACTATCCAGTTATGAGATATTTAAGCAGCGGGTGAGAGTACGCTGTGGGCTAACTGCTGATCAAAGCCGAAAAGCCTTTAGAGAACTAAAAAGAGGTCCCAAAGAGACATTTTCTCAGCTGGCAAGCAAGCTAGATCGTTTGCTGGACAGGTGGATTCAGGGGAGCGGGGTGACCAGCTTCCAAGAATTAAAACAGCTAATTTGTGTGGAGCAGTTTTATAAACATGTCCCTATGAATCTACGCTGGTTTATTAAAGACAAAAGGCTGATGGATGTGTCCAAAATGGCTTTAATATTAGATGAGATTGAAGGAGATTGTCCTGAAATGCTGATTCCAAGGCAGTGGCCAAAGAACAGGCAGATGAAGCCTTATGAAAAAGGGGAGAAAGCTGACCGGGCTCCTGACAAAGTAGACACTCCAGTAGTCAGAAAAATATCTTGCTATTTTTGTGGATTAGAAGGTCACATAAGATCAAGATGCCCGCAATTAGCAAAAAAAACAAAATGCCAACACGGCTACCAAGTCAGTGAAGTTGCTAACCCAAGCTGAGGTAAAAAAATCACCTCAGGAAAGTAACCCCGAATCAACTGTCAGTGCCTCAGAGACTGTGGCTAACATAAGGCAGGTCTGGAGAGCTGATCAGGGGATTAATAAAGACTTTATGGAGCCAGTGATTTTAAATAATCAAGAATATTTGGGTTTACGTGACACAGGTGCAGAAGTGAGTCTGGTTAGATCACACTGTGTGACACAGGATCAGTACCTTAAAGACCAAACTTTTAGTCTAAAGGGAATATGGGGACCTGAGTTCGAGGTTCCGGTAGCAGAAGTGGATATAGTTTATAATGGCATGAGGAGAAAATGGAAAGTGGGCGTCTGGGATAACATCGATACACCATTTCTGATAGGCAATGATGTAATCAAGCCTGAATTTAAGGTTCAAGTTATCACTAGAGCACAAACCTCCACAAAAGGGAATCCATTAACTGCAGTAGAAGAGGCCCAAGCCGATCCTGAGGGGAACGGAATGTTGGGGAGAATGTCAGTTGTAACCACCATAACTGCCAACAGGGCCCAGTTCCTGGCAGAACAGAGGGAGGAGGAAACTCTAAAGGGATTGTGTGGAGAAGCTAAAGGGCAGTACAGCACAGTGGTGTCAGTAGAAAAGCCCAGGGTTTCTTGTATAAAGGAGGAACCATTAATTAGTAAATCTGAGAGAGGCAAAACTGCAGCTGGGTGGGAAAGCAAAGAGCAATCAGTGTTGCCAGAGAAGACCAGTCTGCAAGAGCTGCAATTGGCACATGATGCCCCCACAACAGCGCATTTTGAAATAAGCCAAAAGGAGAGAGTCCAAAACCAAATTTACTGGACTGCTATAAACAAAGACACCAGAGGTTCTAAAAGTGAGAACAGTTTTATTTTAGACCTCGGGGACAGAGCCCTAAGATTACCAGAGGAGATTCCTCTGAGGGAGAACAGAGATAAGACTGTGTTCAAAGTCAATGGAAATGATTTAACAAGACAGAGCTTACCTAAGGAGCTCATAGTCGACTTGGGTATGAAGGAGGTGTTGCCACTTGGCGGAGTTAGCTGTGTAGGGACTGCAAATAACTTTCTGCAAGCCAAAGAGCTTGGTAAAAAGAAGGAGGGAACAGCAGCCTCGTCTGTAACACCTTATCCTAACCACCAACAGTACAGTGTGGATGAGCGTTGCCAACCATTTGTGTTAAGTTTCGACTTGATTAGTCAGGAGAGCGGATACAGCCCTTCTGAGCTGGCTGATGGACAGCAAACCAGTGCACTGTTACATCTATTACTGCCTGAAAGGAAGGAGGAAGAGAGCGTGGCACATCCAGTGATTATATCTAGCATACTGGAGCTGCCTTGCTATGTGCCAGAGACTGAAAGGCAAGCTGTAAGCAGAGTGCACAGGGCACAGCAGTGCTTGGAATCAGGGGGTGCATTCCTAATTACAAATGGGAATCCCTTGCATGGCAAAAAGGAAGCTCGAAAATGCCAAGATGCTGCGCATCCGTCATCTTGTTGTCCTGCTGAGGCCGAATATGATCCTGGGGGGAGTCGGAAACAACGAGAGGCCCACAGGAAAATGATTGCCCGAAAGCGAAAGTGGCTTGAGATTTGCTTGCGCCGGACTATTGCACTGAGAGGCATGTTCCAGTACCATCTGAAACTGTCTGCAGAGTCGTCAGTGCAAGGCAGAAGATCTGCTCAACGCATGGCCGGTGCAGCGCAATGAAGGGAAAGCGACGCGGCAGGAGGAGGAAAAAGGACTTGTTAAAGTGCAACAATTTTCTTCCAATGCAGAGTCGTCAGGAGTCCCACTGACTAACACAGCTAAAGACAATCTTATGCACCACTTATCGAGACTTATTCCTTCTAAAGTCATAATTGACTGGTGGGAGGAGGGTTTCTTTTTATTTATTAGGTGTCGCAAGAAGAATTGCTGAGAACAAGTGCCTTCATCATTTGGGGAGAATCTATTGTGCTTTTGTTGAAGGTGACAACTTGATCTTTTTATGACAGCAGTGTATTTCAATGTTGCTAGAATTTTGAAAATGTTTTTGATGGTATGGTATCAATTCTGTTTTGGTTGGGACACATAAATGTTTAGTGTATAATTTTTGGGGAAAACCCTGATTTTTGAATAGAAGGAAAGGTTTAATTTTACACTATATATACATAGGTGGGTATTATTGGGAAAATGCATTCTATTTCTTTTGAAATGTTAAAGTGTATAGTGCATATGTAAGCGTGTATATCTGAAGTCTAGGTTAACTGCAGGTATAGGGGTAAGTTTAGCAGGGGAATTGAGAGTTGCAACACAGGTTTGTGTAAACAGCGCACCTGGGGGGAAGGTAAGCCAGGAAATTCACGACTCTATCTCCCTGCTTCGGCATTACTCTGATATTTTTGAGTATGCCTGCGCAAGGGTTTTCGGGGGAGGGGAGAAAATGTGACGGATTGGCCTGGTGGGCAAAAGAACTCCAGGGTGCAGAGAGTTAAACCCCAACCTCCTGGATAAATGACACATTCCATTCCTGAGGGGCGGGACTGCCAGGGTTTTAAAAGGAATGGGAGGGAGTTAATTTGGAAGAGAGGGTTGTGGGAGCGAGGGAGAGGTGGTTGGGCAGTTGGGAGTTAGAGAGTTGGTAGAGAGTAGAGTGTTAAAGAGGGATGCAGGAGCTGTATGAAGAAAACTGTGTTAAATAAAAAGAAGATAGGTGCTTTTAAGAACCAAAGAAACTCATGTTTATAAGTTAAATAATAAACTTAATTGTGCTTGAACGTTCACTGACTCGGCAGTGTCTCAGTACCTTCAGAGGTGTGACAAAGAGGGGAGAACAAAGCTTTCCTGGGGAAGAGGAAACTGTTTGCTGTTTCTCCTGTCATACAAAGGGCTGGTTAGTGAAGCCGAAGGAGCCACATAGTTGCCTAAGGGAGAGGCACACTGTAGCAGTAGGGATCCCAGGGAGGGAGACCCCACTGGTGGCCATAGGTTTCGAACGCAGAGCCTGAGGTACTCTGGAGACAAGTCCTATTTGGACTCTGGAGGTTTTTTTTTTTCCCTGTTTGTGGAGAAGCACAGGGAGAGCCTCTGAGGTTAAAGCAGTGAGGTGGGGGATCCATCACAGGCGCCTTACCTGTCTCCATGATGCACCCAGCGAAGAGCTAATCCCTTGTGCAGCTGCCTGGAGCTGCTCTTCAACCTCCGACGACTCAGGCGACAAGGAAGCAAAGCTCGTCCGCCTTCTTCAGCCCACACCCTACATGCTTCTCCTGGTGCACAGGGAACATTTTGGGCTGCAAGAAGATTGTGGGGCCAATCAAGGAAAAGATGAGGTTACAAACATGGCCCAGAGGACCATATCTCTCAGCCTAGCCGATGCCACCCAGGTTTGTTGCAGTGATAAAATGGAGGGAGTGCAATTGGGGTCTGGAAGGGGTGGGTGTTCGTTGCTTAAGAGCATGGAACAGAGATGAAGAGTGGACCTCCTGCAGGAGCTCAAATGCAAAAAAAAAAAAAGCTGAAGCAAAGCCTACAGCAACCACTAACCCCACCCTGCCTTCAAGTATCCTGGGCCACTCTTCTTTTTCCTTACCAATAGTCAGCTGCAGATTGAGGACAACAGCCAAGAAGAAGAATAGTAAAGTCATAGTTGGTGTCACAGGGACAAGTGGGTGATGGCCCTCAAGCTTCTCCTCCTCCTCCTCCCTCTGGCTGAAAAGGGAAGGGTTTGAAAGGGGAGCTGCAGGCTGGACCACACAAGAACCTGAGGCTAAGGAAACGGAGGTGGATCTCTGATCAAAGGCTTCTGTAGTCACCCTTATATCGCAGGTGGGCTGCTGGTTTCCTGGCGGCGTTGAAGCGAGCAACGTCACAGCCAAGAAATCAGCCCCAGGCTGAGCCATGTGCAGGAAGGCAGCCGAGTGAGTTCTAGAAAGCAACTTGCAATGGAAACTGTTTCCATCTCATTCGGTCCACTCAGTAACCGTTGTTTTTCTTCACGGTTTTGCTCGCAGTGGAAAATGTACATAGGGCCAGTTTCTCAGGAAGCGCCCTGGGTGTTTTTCTTTGATCTCTGCCCTTTTATCGCACGGTTTCTTTGGTGCTCTTCTTTCATCTTTTCCCTTTTATGGTACGGTTTCTTTATCTTGGTTCAGTCAGAACGTGGCGATGCTGATGCTGATGATGCTTTGAGAATGTGGAGATGAGGAGGAGGATGCTGGACCACATGGAGTTGGACACAGGAGGTTCTGACCAGGCCTCGATCAGCTAACTTCCCCCAACCTTGGGCGCACAAGATGTTTTGGACTACCCATCCCATCAGCCCCTACCAGCACATCCTGCACTGCAGCCCAAAACACCTGGAGGGATCCAGGTTAGAGAAGGCCAATCTTGAAGAACAATTCCTCAAGAGGCAGCTTGGCAGGATCCATTAAGAATGTGCAGGAGAGAGCGATATAAATGGAGCTAAATGAAAGGCACCATGTGCACTATACATTTACAGCAGTACCATACCGTTTTAAACGGTCATGGCTTGCCCCAAAGAATCCTGGGAACTATAGTTGGTTAAAGTTGTTGAGGGTTGTTAGGCGGGACCAGCCCAATAAATTTGGGCATCTGAGGTGAACCCCAAAATGGCACCAGGGAAGAAAGGGTGAGGGAAGATCTACGTCGTCAGGAACCAGGGGATCATCAGGATCTGCTGCCCCTGTGGATCCTGCCGCCTGAGGCAGTCACCTCATCTTGCCTCCTGGGTGGGCCGGCCCTGTTCTTAGGAGACACCTATTTCCCTTACAGAGTTACAACTCCCAAAGTTGTTTAACAAGCAATTTCTCTTCCCAGTGAACTCTGAGAATTGTAGCTCTGTGAGGGGAATAGGCGTCTCCTAAAATCTCTCAACACCCATAACACACTACAGTCCCCATAATTCTTTGGGGAAAGCCATGACCCAACCTTTTTTTGGCCGTGCCCCACCTAAGCATCTCTAAAATCCTGGTGCCCCCCCCTTGTGACATATAATCCTTATTATTCAAAAAGTGAACTATTCACGTGGAAGAAGCCTAAAAGGTCATTCACTGTTAATAACTAATTCTTGAATTGCCCCCCTTAAAAATCAAATTGCCTCACATTGGGAACCACAGGTTTAAAGTGTCGTGATACTAAATGTATAATGCAGATACGGCCAAATACTCATGGAATCCTATTGTTTATATTCTTTACAAGCGAAGCTGTTACCAGATGTAAATACATATCCCGATTTTGATTTTGCACAGCTACCAAGGGGGCTGGATCATCCTTGAACTAAGGAACTGTTTTGACACAGATCTTGTGGAGGGAAAGGAATCATGCCTTCTCTTCCTGTGGCAACATCTTCTAACGATGCAATTGGAAAAGATGTTCATCAGAAAACTTTAAATGCAAATCTTTTTGAAGCTCGGATTTTGCCATTATGGGACATTGTGCTTATGGACAAATTAACCATCCCATGAAAGGAACGTCGAACTGGAAGCAAAGGACTCACATCTTCCATACAACATTATCCTTTTATCCTGTGTGTTGAATGGACTTGGCAGTGTTACAGATCCATTCTGAGAGCTAGCTTGCATTTGTTGCATTTCCTGTAATTTACCAGGAGATAAGACAATCCATGCAGGTGAGTTGGAAGGACTAATGTAAAGTAGGAGTAAGATCAACAAGCTGGGAACTAAGGTTGAGGCGTCATGTGGGAATGGGAGCTCTAGTTCAAGAGGCATTTCTGGTTGAGTGGCTTTTGTGCTGAGTGAGCGTCTGTGAAATGATGGCTCCGTCCGGAGGCTCTGTTTTACTCAGCATGTGCCTCTATCTTTAGATTTGAGGACTCTCTTTCAGCCCATTTTAAACGCTGACTCTACCGTGGCTTCTTGTTTATAGTCTCTAGCACTAACCCTGACCAGCAGCACATCGATGGCTGATGGAAGGTCACACAAAACGAGACCCATATTGGGAACCTTGGGTCAGAGGGTACTGAGAAAAGATCTCACAGAAAGGCATTTTCAGAGAAGTGAAGATAAAGCTGTGTGAATGTGACGTAGCCTCTAGCCCAGGGAGCTCATGCCGTCGGAAATCTGCAAAGGTTTAGCATGTCAACAGGTTGTTCTTGCAACACCAGCCTGACCTACCTAACTTATTCGCAGTGCTATTTTTCTAGAAAAAGAGGTGCCAGAACTCACCATGAACACCTCTCTTGTTCTTTTATAATTGCATTGGATTGGTGCCCACCCAAGAGGTGCTGGAACTGAGTTAGAGTGAGTTTCGGCTCAAAAAAAAAAGCCCTGCAAGTTCTTTGGAATTCACCAAACCCTAAATAACTTAACTAACGTCCATGTGGTTCTTTACCATTACCTGTAAATTCATGGAGGTAGAAGGTCTACCAGTGGATACCAGCCAAGATGCCGGATTTCTTGGCATATAATGCATGAATCATACCCTCCAACATTTATCCGATGAAAATAGGGACACCCTAAGAAAAAGCGGGACAATCCTGGATCAGATCAGAAACCAGAGCAGCTTCTGTAAATCTGGGACTGTCCCTGGAAAATAGGACACTTGGAGGGTCTGTATGAAATGGCCATAATTAAAGTCATGATCAGAGAAAGCAATAGATATCTCTGAAAAAGTCTATTCAATTATTATTATTGTTTTTAATTAAACTTGTAACAAAGTACCAAAGAGCACTCTACTTTAGCTTTTAGGATTTGCCAATAAAAATGGAAGAAAGTGAAATTAGAATATGGAATATAGACTAACAAAAAGGCTTTATGGACCAAGAAATAAGCAAGAATTAAGAAAAAAGTGACGGCAGATGAGAAACATATAGGCGGCTTTCGTGTATCAAACCTGAGGTTATATTTTTACACAAGTTGTATATAGTGAGTAATGGAATAAAGGAGTAATGGAATTATGAGCATATTTTTAATAGACAATTTAAGAAGGAACTGTGATAAATATAGAAAAAGAGTATCTTGATCAATCAGCTATATCTGGAAGTAAAAAGAGTTCGAATTACCAGTTTTAGAAGGTCTGAAATTTTAAAAAGGTGGGGTAGTTACTCTAGTCTTAGTATTCTCTATTTGCCGTGGTTTGAATAGTATCTGCAGTTATGTAGCTTCCATAAGAAACTATAAAGAAATGGATTTCAATTATACAAGGTATACAGTAGCAGTAACAGGAAATTTTGGAAATGTCAAAAGGGAGATAGAATTATTTTCATATACAGTGAACATACTTGAAAGCAGAAGCATGCTGGGGAAAGAAAAAGGGGCAGGTTAAAGCTAATAACACAAACCTGTTTGAAAATGGTTCCATTACTGTAGCTATTAAGATATGCAACAGATTTATGCCTGTAGATTTTCAGTCAATGATTATGTATATCTGGGTTTGTTACAGCAACCCTTTCCAAACTGTGTTGCGACACATTAATGTGTCGCCGTGTCATGAGAAGGCTCCCTACGCTGCTCCTGGGACTGGAAAGGGGTCTGTTTAACCTCTGGTTTGCTAGTAAAACTGAATTACTGTGTCGCGAAATAATGCATGTCTAAAAAGTGTGTCACCAATATGAAAAGTTTGGAAAGCTCTGGCTTACAGGCTACATCTGCACCCCAGCAAGTTTTTTTTAGGCCTCCCAAGACCCCTCCAAATTTGTCATTTAATTTTTTTAAAAGTTTGTTTTAAAAAATGAACTGCTTTTATGGGTCCCCTGCTGCAATACCACTTGTTATTATTTGCTAAAAGCATTTATATACTACTTTTAATTTTTTTTAATAAAAGGCAAAGTGGTTTACAAAGAAAAAGCCAATAAAAGCATATATGAAACGATAAAAAATAAAAACAATGTAGGAAACATCAAAAATCCAGAAAGAATACAATATATAAAGCATTAGACTCCATAACACTGAATGCCATTCACTTTGTTGTTGTTTAGTCGTTTAGTCGTGTCCAACTCTTCGTGACCCCATGGACCATAGCACGCCAGGCACTCCTGTCTTCCACTGCCTCCTGCAGTTTGGTCAGACTCATGTTGGTGGCTTCGAGAACACTGTCCAACCATCTCGTCCTCTGTCGTCCCCTTCTAGTGCCCTCCATCTTTCCCAACATCAAGGTCTTTTCCAGGGAGTCTTCTCTTCTCATGAGGTGGCCAAAGTATTGGAGCCTCAGCTTCAGGATCTGTCCTTCCAATGAGCACTCAGGGCTGATTTCCTTAAGAATGGATAGGTTTGATCTTCTCTCAGTCCATGAGACTCTCAAGAGTCTCCTCCAGCACTATAATTCAAAAACATCAATTCTTCGGTGATCAACCTTCTTTATGGTCCAGCTCTCACTTCCCTACATCACTACTGGGAAAACCATAGCTTTAACTATACGGACCTTTGTCAGCAAGGTGATGTCTCTGCTTTTTAAGATGCTGTCTAGGTTTGTCATTGCTTTTCTCCCAAGAAGCAGGCGTCTTTTAATTTCGTGACTGCTGTCACCATCTGCAGTGATCATGGAGCCCAAGAAAGTAAAATCTCTCATGCCATTCACTACCACATCTATTAACCCATCTGTTTCTCAGTCAACCTAGACCTGCTCACCTTCAGCCATAATGTTCTGATGTCAAAAGCTCTTTTGTGGATTCTGCCCCTCACCTTGATGAAAAAAAGTTCCACTAATTTTTACATACATGATTCCCTATTGCCTCTGCTATAATACCAAAAGGTTTTTTTGTGGCTTTCCAAGCCCCCTCCCACCTACCCACCCATTTTTTTCTATGAACAAAATATTATTTTTTACTCCCATACATAGCCCACTGGGACACCAAGAATTCCTTGTAGGCTGGATCTGCTGCCACTGTAGAACCTGCCACCTGGGGTGGCTCCCTCACCTTATCCCATTGGTGGGCTGGCCCAAATAATAGTTGTCCACTGGTCTGCTCCGAATTGGAAAAGCAGCTTCAGGTGGGCACAATTCAGAACGAAAAGCAGAGGAGGGAAAAGGGCTTAACCATTTCCCTGCCTACTGTCTCATTCCTTTTAAACCACACAGAGGAAAAGAGCTGCTGTGTACAGGTACTTTACAGCTTACCTGGAGTTTCTTTCCCCCGGATTTCGTTTGATGAGGCCCTAAGCTACTAAAGGTGATGGGGCCCTTTATACCGTGTTTCTCCGAATATAAGACACCGTCTAATATTTATTTTTCCTCAAAAAAAAAACCCCACTATGGCTTATTTTCAGGGGATGTCTTATTTTTTTATTAAGTTTGGTACAGTTTAACCTACAAGGTTTAACTGCCTATCACTATGGCTTATTTTGGGGGTATAGCTTCTATTCCTTGAATGCTTTAAAATCCTGCTATGGCTTATTTTATGGCTACGTCTTATTTTAGGAGAAACAGGGTGCCTATGTCCAGCTGTCCTTTGTCAACAACAAATTGTCACTGTTTTTTGTGTTGAATATATGCTATACAGTATGGTGATTTATGGACCTAATAGGTATCTAAAGCCATTTGCACATGCAGAATGTAGGCACCCTATATATAGAAATGAGCAAACCAGTGATATTTTAATGTATTTTAAATTTTTGTTGGAAGCCACCCAGAGTGGCTGGGGAAACCCAGCCAGATAGGCAGGGTACAAATAAATTATTATTATTATTATTATTATTATTATTATTATATTTTAGGGAACACGCTAGCAGGCGAGGCCCATTACTTAAATCATAGGAGCCTACACAACACAAAACACTGTTGCTGTATGTGGGTTTTATTTTATTTGTTTTTTATCTTATATTTTAGAAATGTACATCCAGTTTTTTTTCTTTAAATCCCCCCCCCATATTTTATTCAAGTTGGCACCCTTGCAAGTCCCATCTCCTTCTACAGAAGATGAGGTCCTGTTTATCTAAGAAATAGATTTTGTCGTTTTGCAAAGACTGAGGTTAAAATATCATTCACACAGCTGTATTCCTGGAAAGCTTTTGAAAGCCACAAATACATATTTCAGTTAAACCAAAATTGCTGATGACCCAAACAGGTCTTGCACTAGTGCTGTAAGTTCCCGAACCCATCACCTGATATATGATTTGCTTTATTTTCCGTATTTGTGGGCAAATATAAGCTTCTATAGTCATTTTGCTTCTCAGCAGAAGCAAAATCTGGATACGACCTGCTGAAACTAGAGGGCAAGTAAGTTCATACAGTCAAAGACACTTACCGGTACTGATTATTTTCCTCTTTCAGGTGTGAACTAGATTAACCCATGTTTGTGTGATAAACCCCCCCCCCCCATTTCCCCTCATTATATAACACAGGTAAATATCACAGAGACCACAAAAATCGTGAATTTGCTCCTATGCCTTTAGGAGGACGTCATTGTCAGCTGGGGGCTATGTGTGCACATGTGTTTGTGTGTGAGAGAGAGAGAAAATAGGAACATAAGAAGCTGGTCAGGTGACTTCACTCAGTGTTATCTTTTCCAGCATTGCCTACAGATGCCAGAATTGAACTCGAGACCTGCGGCATGCAATGCAGACGCTCAAATGGGTACAGTCCCAGATTTACAGAAGCTGTCCCAGTTTCTGACTTGATCCGGGAATGTCCCACTTTTCCTTAGCATGTCCCTGTTTTCTTCAGATAAATATTGGTGTGTATGGAGTTATGTGACTCCCGAGCCAAGAAGATAAGTAACTATATAACCTTTAGAAGACATCTGAAGGCAGCTCTGTATAGGGAAGTTTTTTTAAAAAATGTTTAATGTTTTATTACAGTCATACCTCCAGTTGCGAATGTGATCCGTGCAGGAGGCATGTTCACAACCCACAGTGCTGCGTCTGCGCACATGCGTGACACGATTCGGCGCTTCTGCGCATGCACATGACGCCATTTTGTGCGCATGCGCATGCGTGAGCGCTGAAACCCGGAGGTAACCCGTTCCGGTACTTCCAGGTTCGGCGTGGTCCGTAACCCGAAAACACGCAACCTGCAGCGTTCGCAACCCGAGGTTTTACATTTTTTATATATGTTGGTAGTTACCCAGAGTGGCTGGTTTCGCCAGAAGTGGCTTAGTCATGCCGGCCACATGACCCGGAAAAACTGTCTGCGGGCAAATGTCGGCTCCCTCAGCCAGTAAAGCGAGATGAGCACTACAACCCCAGAGTCGTTCACGACTGGACTTAACTGTCAGGGGTCCTTTACCTTTTTTATTGCAAACATCGGAGAAATGTTGGAGGGTATGCAACCTTATTGCCACATCCCTGGGTGATAAGGAAGGTCATTTTGACTAACAATTCATTATCCTCATCTAGGTGTATTTGGGGGTGGGGGGAATGGCCCCTAGCATGAGTCATGATCAGTTAAACTCCGTAGATGGTGACTATGGCTGTCATTAATAGCAGCAGACAGAAGATTCTGACCTACTATGGGGCACAATTCACCATTTTAGCCACTTGCTCATGGACTGCTTTCATACCAAATGAGAACAACTAAGCATTGCTTTTCTGGAATCCATTAATAGATTTTAAAGGGTGATTTCCCACAAAACTTAAAATCATAAAAATTCTGAAATGTCTGTCCAAATAAGCAAGAGTCCACCATATGTTTACTCAGGAGTAAATCCCATTCGGCAAAGTCTCCCTTCAACTGCCCCTTTAATTAATTGGTTCCTTCTTGCCTCTTTATTTTAAAGCAGGTAATTGATTGCTTCCTGTGTAATCACCTTGGCCTTAACATGCCATAATAATAATAATAATAATAATAATAATAATAATAATAATTAATAATAATAATAATTTATTATTTATACCCCGCCCATCTGGCTGGGTTTCCCCAGCTACTCTGGGCAGCTTCCAACAGAAAAATAAAACACAATAATCTCTTAAACATTAAAAGCCTCCCTGAACAGGGCTGCCTTCAGATGTCTTCTAAATGTCTGGTAGTTGTTTTCCTCTTTGACATCTGTTGGGAGGGCGTTCCACAGGGCAGGCGCCACCACCGAGAAGGCCCTCTGCCTAGTTCCCTGCAACTTGGTTTCTCGCAACAAGGGAACCGCCAGAAGGCCCTCGGTGCTGGACCTCAGTGTCCGGGCAGAATGATGGAGGTGGAGACGCTCCTTCAGGTATACTGGACCGAGGCCATTTAGAGCTTTAAAGGTCAGCACCAACACTTTGAATTGTGTTCGGAAACGTACTGGGAGCCAATGTAGATCTTTCAAGACCGGTGTTATGTGGTCTCGGCGGCCGCTCCCAGTCACCAGTCTAGCTGCCACATTCTGGATTAGTTGTAGTTTCCGAGTCACCTTCAAAGGTAGCCCCACGTAGAGCGCATTGCAGTAGTCCAAGCGGGAGAATAAGTCCTTAATTGGCTCCCTTTTCACACTGGTGGGGAGGGCAGGTTTAATTAACTTTTTTGCTGTTTGCAGCTAGAGCAGTTGCTCATTAATTTATTTTATATTTTATTTTCCCAGTAGCAAAATTGCATTTCCTCCCAAAAACAAAATTTAAAAATAATGAGCAGTTGCTCTGGTTGCAAAGAGAAGTTCTTAACCCCCACCTCAAAACAGGAATTAATTACAGATCAGGAAAAAGCAAACTAGCCACTTTAAAAGAAAGCACCAAGGTGGTAACCACTAATTAAAGGAACAGTAGCCCTGAAAAATTCTTACTTTTTCCAGTTTCCAGTAGACAGGCTGGTACTGCAACCATGCTTGAAGATGGGTGAGGTTGGGGATGGGATGGCCACAAATTAGGTCTGGACAAAAAAGAGTTTGCAGAGTTTGCACAGAAAACACTGGACTGCTGTAAGTAGCAATAACAACACAGTTGTTGTTATAATGAATGAATTATATCCATTGCAAATTAAAAGGCTGCTGTGGAAGGAGTGGAATCTTTGGATGAGGGGGCAGAATATTTTCCGTTTTACTCCCCCTACTTGCGTAAAGTGAAGTCAGATTAATTTGCTTAAAACCGTGAGTCATTGCCAACATAGGAAAGGACACGTGCTTAAAAAAATAAATAAATCCTTACATTTATATCTCCCCTTTCTTCCATCTGGCAACCCAAAGCAACATATACATCCCTGAAAGTCTCCCATCCATACATTGGCCAGACTTGGACCTGCTTAGCTTCAAGGACAGCAGCGGCCTCATGTGCCTTCAGACCTTACTGTGGGATCCTTATACCGTTTTTGCTACACATGAAAAGGCTGACAAAGGTTAGCCTAAAGTGAAATGTGATATTATAGCGGGTCATAAATGGTCCCCAGTGGATCATAACGTTTTATGAAACTAAATTATACTCAGTTTGGGTGTTTGAGCACCTATGTCTATGTCGCACAGGGAGACCTGCCATCCTTTGCACTCATCCAGGGCCGGTGCTAGGGTTTTTTGCGCCCTAGGTAAGATCACCTTCTCCCCCCCCCCCCGGCCAATCAACCGTTCTCTCCAGCAGCCCTAAGAGGAGGATAGCTGGCTGCACATACATATTTATCCATTTGGATAAGCAGTGATCTGCATCGGACCAGCACAGGCCACCTGTGTATTGCGGGTACCCACTGATAAAAGTGGGCCTGATCCAGAACCCCCTTCTGTCTAAAGTTGGACTGTGGAACCTGTTTCACCCTCCTCTATATGACATCCTTTTATATATTTGAACATGGCTATCATATCACCCCTTAACCTTCTCTTCTCCAGGCTAAACATACCCAGCTCCCTGAGCTGTTCCTCATAAGGCATTTTTCCAAGCCTTTGACCATTTTGGTTGCCCTCTTCTGGACACATTCCAGCTTGTCAGTATCCTTCTTGAACTGTGGTGCCCAGAACTGTGGTACTATTACTTCCCTTGATCTAGATGCTATACTCCTATTGATGCAGCCCCGAATTGCATAGGCTTTTTTAGGTGCTGCATCACACTGTTGACTCATGTCAAGTTTGTGGTCTACCAGGACTCCTAGTTCCTTTTCACATGTATCCCTTTCTAGCTAGTCCCCTGTCCCTATAAATGTAGCTTTCCTGTCCTCAGAGTCAGTCTTGTCTTGTTGCCTTAAATAAAGAGCTGTTATCATGAAGATGTTGTCACTGAATGACTACTATTAAGAAACCCACGACACAACACATTGCACTGCCCTTGCTGCCTTTGAAATGTATTCTGCGTCTGCCTTAGGCTGCAACGCTTGCCTGTGGCCCTTGGGACTCTTGAGATCTGACCCTGCTGGTCTCCGACCTGGAACAACGCTCCTTCAGACATGATCACAAGCAGCCCTGCCTCCTGTTTTTGCCAGATTCGAAAAGACAAAACACTGGTTTTGTGCAGCCTTGCATGTTTAGCAGTTAGCAGCGGTGGAAAACTCCCTGTTCTCGCCCTCGTGCGTGCCTGCTCATAACAATACTGGTGTTGGTTTTACTTTTGGTGTCACACTAGGAAAATGTAACTGAAGATGGCTAGTTGTTGTTGTTTCAAAGGGCAGGGGTTTTTTGTTTTGTTTTTTACAAAAAAATGTTTTGTTTTTATTTCTTTTTTCCTGCAAGGGAATCCCACAAAACATTGCTCATGGTGATGCAATGTGAAGGTAAATATGGTAGCCGCAAGCAGGCAGTCAGATCGAGTTCAAAGCCATTTCATAAATGTACAGAAGAGATTGGCTGTGATTGATAACGGTGTGGGACAAGGTTAGGTGCCCAGGTTCAGAGAGACTCAGGAAAATAACGGCAAGGGCCCAGGCAGGAAAAGGCATCACCCAAAGAAACAGGTATACTGCTGAAGCGAAATAGGTTTGGCTTTGTAAACTCCTTGCTGGCAGATAACAGATTTCCCTCGATATTGAGGGAAATGCACTCTGTGCATGCTCTGAGACACTTCAAAATATGTAGTCTCAGAGGAATGTTGCATGGACAAAAAGATGAAGGTGTGGTGTTGAAAGGTTAAAGGAGGAAGGGTGGGTTGCAAGGTAAAGACCAAAAAAACTTGGAATAGATTTTTACTACTAGGAAGTATTCAAAGAAATGATCTTCCACATGCATTCTGAGGCAACATATCGATCCACACCATACATTCAAAGCCCCCGACTTCTTCCTCATGAATCCTGGGGGCAGTAGTTTCCCTCATGATAGAATTACGGTACAATTCCCAGCCCTCTTAACAAACTACAGTTCCCGGGATTCTTGGAGGGGAGGGTAACTCATGTGCTTTAAATGTGTGTTGAATGTGCTTTCATGATATGGAGTGGATTTGCCCACAGTCCCCTTCTCCCAAATGTTTAAGTCAGCTCTAAAAGCCACGTTGGGCTCGTCATGCCCCTTGCCACAGCAAAACCATAATTTCTGGCTTTCTGCTCCTCTTTTAGGCTCCTCTGAAACCCAAATGCGTTCTTCATCATTGATGCAGTGCAGATAAATTGTGGGCGTTTATAACCAAGTACAAACCTTTATTTGCCTGGGCACTTTAAAGTTCAAAGTTTTGAAGCAGATTAGAATCCGTTCTGCTCTGCCGGCCTTTTAAAAACTGCCTTTAAAAAAAGTAATAATGTTGTTTTCTCCTCAATTGTTTTATGTTGCATTTATCTGCTTGTTCTTACCTTTAATATATCTCTAAAGGGTCTTTAATATACCCTCCAACATTTCTATGATAAAAATAGGGACATCTTATTTAATAATAATAATAATCTTATTTATACCCTGCCCATCTGACTGTGTTGCCCAAGCCACTTTGGGCGGCTTCCAATATATCATAGCTGCCAAGTTTTCACTTTTCTCGCGAGGAAGCCTATTCAGCATAAGGGAAAATCCCTGTAAAAAAGGGATAACTTGGCAGCTATGCAATATATATAAAAACATAATAAAACATTGAACATCAAACAATTTCCCTATACAGGCTGCCATCAGACGTCTTCTAAAGGTTGCATACCGGTAGTTATTTATCTACTTGGCTCAGGAGTCGCATAACTCCATACCCTCCAACATTTCTCCGACTGAAACAGGAATGCCCTAAGGAAGAGTGGGACATTCCGGGATCAAATCAGAAACCAGGGCAGCTTCTATAAATCCGGGACGGTCCCTGGAAGCTAGAGGCACTTGGGGGTTCTGTTTTGAAACATACATGGACAGTTTCTCATGAAAAATAGCTCTCAGGCAGTGACAGAACCGCCATTTTAACGGAGGCAAGAGTCAAGCATCACCTCTGCTGGATCGCTTGCATGGCACACAGTTTCCTTTAGTTCATTTGTCAAGAAAAGCGAGAAATCAGCCAGAGATTTAGAGGTGTCTGTAGTTCACACCCTGAAAAAACCCCAAATCCTGGCAGGAGCTGGTGTCGCAAAGTTGGAAGCAGTGTTACATGCAGCCACCAGAGGGAGCAGAGACACCACCTCCAGATTTCCCTGTTATGTACTGTACATTTCCCATGCTGGAAATATTTGGGTGTGTTTGATGTACAGTACTTGCCCACCTGGAAAGCCTTCCAGTGATAACTGGATATACCAACTGTAAGGTGTAGCCGCTGATGGCCTTATGCACCATTAACTTGTCTAATCCTCTTTTTAAACAACCTGCTGCACAATACGGTTCCACTAGTGACTAGTGCAACTAGGGACGCAGGTGGCGCTGTGGGTTAAACCACAGAGCCTAGGCCCTAGGGCTTGCTGATCAGAAGCTCGGCGATTCAATTCCCTGCAACGGGGTGAGCTCCTGTTGCTTTGTCCCAGCTCCTGCCAAACTAGCAGTTCGAAAGCACGTCAAAGTGCAAGTGGATAAATAGGTACCGCTACAGGCCCTGGAAGCTGTACGCCGGCTCCCTCGGCCAATAATGCGAGATGAGTGCCGCAACCCCAGAGTCGGTCACAACTGGACCTAATGGTCAGGGGTCCCTTTACCTTTACCTTTAGTGCAACTGTTGAGTTGTGTTTTATATTGGGCAGCCATTATTCTCACCAGGCCTTCATTCTTCAAGCTTTCTTTTTCATTTTCACTTCAACCAACTGTTACAGCCACCCTCTGAAATTATTTGCTGGGAAAGAGGTTCTCTGAGTCAGCTGGGATAGCTCTGTTGGTAGAGCATCAGACATTGAATCCAGGGCTGTGGGTTTGAGGCCCACATTGGGCAAAAGATTCCTGCATTGAAGGGGGTTGGACTAGATGAACCTTGCAGTCCCTTCCAACTCTACAGTTCTATGATCTATGAATCTGAAGGCTGTGTTTCTGTAAGAACACCTGAAGCTTTCTTACCTTGAATCAGGCCAATGGTCCAGAAACTTTGGACTCCACCTCCCCTTCCTCTGGTCTACTGTGGCTTGTAGTCAAGTTTCAGGCAAAGACTGCTTTTCAATCTGCAGACCTTTAAGTGGAATTCTGCAGACCAAACCTTGTGAGATAACAGGGCCACAGTAATTCTTGCTCCTCCCAAGCAATGTGCAGGCCTCCCTTGTCTCCACTCTGCCAGGCAATATTCTGATAGAATATTCTAACCACCGTCAGCCTTTTTCCAGAAGTATGTCCACATCCCGGGAGGCGTGTCAGTCAGAGAACAATTTAACAAACCTCATTCTGTCCTAGTTGGGTTTTTATTGAAACCATGGGTTGTTGGGTTTTTTGTTCACTAAGTATACTAAATCAGCACAGGCAAAACCAGACAAGTGCTCTCGTCCCATTACGGCTGCTGCAAATGGATTGCTCTTCTCATCTCGTACACATTTTGGCTCCCCGGAGAAATGTCTGTGGGTTGAATTTTCTAGAACCAGTGACGCTGAGTGGTAAGGGATTCAGGACAAAAGGGGACACAACTTCTCCCAGCGCATACTGTGGAATTCACTGCCACAAGATGTGAGGCCACCAACTTAGTTTTAAGTCCATAGAGGATAGGGACTTCTCCTGTATGTGAATATAGAGAGAAGCCAGTGTGGTGTAGTGGTTAAGAGCGGTAGACTTGTAATCTGGGGAACCGGGTTCGCGCCTCCACTCCTCCACATACAGCTGCTGGGTGACCTTGGGCTAGTCACACTTCTTTGAAGTCTCTCAGCCCCACTCACCTCACAGAGTGTTTCTTGTGGGGGAGGAGGGGAAAGGAGATTGTTAGCCGCTTTGAGACTCCTTCAGGTAGTGATAAAGCGGGATATCAAATCCAAACTCCTCCTCCTCTTCTTCTTCTTCTTCTTCTGGCTCTGGCCGATTGAGCAGACAAGACCAGTAGTGGGTCCAATGGTCAAGAAGGGGAGGGGCAGATGAGGCTTGCCAAACTGGGAAGGTAGTTCATCTAGAAGGAAAACTCTGACCCTAAACGTCAGCTGCCTTGTGGGATATCTTCGGAAAAAGACTAAGGAGTAAACCCTACACAAATCCAGAATGGAGCTCCTAAGATGGATGGATGGCACCTTGTCCGCCTCCTTCCGGCAACTCCTGCAGCCAAGCTGGTGCAAAACGTATTGCTCCATTTTTTCCTTTGGACCACATAAGTGAGGGCAAAAGGGAGGTCTTGCCACCTGGGCAGCCCAGGACCTCCAGACACACTGCCCAGGCTTGCACCCCAGAGATGCCCCTTTGGTGCTGCAAGAGTTTAAATTCACCCCTGGAGGTTCACTCTGTTCTCTCAAGACAGGCAGGTGGACAATGCCTACTACTTAAAAGGTAAAGGGACCCCTGACCATTAGGTCCGGTCGTGACCGACTCTGGGGTTGCGCGCTCATCTCGCATTATTGGCCGAGGGAGCCGGTGTATAGCTTCCAGGTCATGTGGCCAGCATGACAAAGCTGCTTCTGGCAAACCAGAGCAGCACATGGAAACACCATTTACCTTCCCGCTGTAGCGGTTCCTATTTATCTACTTGCATTTTGATGTGCTTTCGAACTGCTAGGTTGGCAGGAGCTGGGACCGAGCAACGGGAGCTCACAGGGATTCGAACCGCCAACCTTCTGGCCAGCAAGCCCTAGGCTCAGTGGTTTAACCACAGCGCCACCTGGGTCCCTTCGGCTACTACTTACAGTAAGGTAAAAAGGTAAAGGAACCCTGGATGATTAAGTCCAGTCAAAGGCAATTATGGGGTTGCGGCGCTCATCTCGCTTTCAGGCCGAGGGAGCCGGTGTTTGTCCGCAGACAGCTTTCCGGGTCATGTGACCAGCACGACTAAACTGCTTCTGGTGCAACCGAACACCGTGATGGAAACCAGAGCACACAGAAACGCCCTTTACCTTTTCACCACTGCGGTACCTATTTATCTACTTGCACTGCTGTGCTTCCGGACTGCTAGGTTGGGAGGAGCTGGGACAGAGCAATGGGAGCTCATTCTGTCACAGGGATTCGAACCGCCAACCTTCTGATCAGCAAGCCCAAGGGGCTCAGTCGTTTAGACCACAGCGCCACCCGTGTCCCTACTACTTACAGGAGAGACATACCACCACCAGAATGATGGGGAATGACAGTGAGTACTGACCTCACGTCCTAGCCCCAGTTTCCCAACAGCATCTGCCTGGTTGTTCACTATGGAAAACAAGATGTTGAACTAGATATTCCAGTACATAGACCTTCAGTTGAATGCAGGGCTTTTAAGTTCTTACCTACCTACGCGGGTGGCACTGTGGGTTAAACCACAGCCTACAGCGGGAAGGTAAACGGCGTTTCAATGTGCTGCTCTGGTTCGCCAGAAGCGGCTTTGTCATGCTGGCCACATGACCCGGAAGCTGTCTGCGGACAAACGCCGGCTCCCTCGGCCAATAATGCGAGATGAGTGCGCAACTCCAGAGTCGGTCATGACTGGACCTAATGGTCAGGGGTCCCTTTACCCTTTACAGCTGCTCCTTAACATTTCATAGTCTTGACCACCACCTTTTTATATTAGGCCCACTGCTTACAGTTCTTCTTGCAGCTAATTATTGCTTCATGCATCTGACGAAGTGGGTCCTGGTCCATGAAGCCATGTGCCACAGATCTGTTGGGTCTTTAAGGTATGAGCAGACAAAGTACTTTTATAATGAGAATGGAACCTGTATTCTACTACAGGTGAAACTCGGAAAATTAGAATATCGTCAAAATAGTGCATTTATTTCAGTAATGCAACTTTTTTTAAAAAAACAAATGCTTTCCTTTGGAAATTCCACAGTAATAAAACAAATAGTTACAATAATACAAAAATAAACATTGCTATTACATTTCATTAATTACATTCATTTTATCATTGACCCGCCTAACGACAAATAATGACAACAAATAAAGGCTTGCCATATCTTGCTTTGCATGTCATGCATCTATCTCATATATTGGTTTCACCTTTTAAGTTGCGTTACTGAAATAAATGCACTTTTCGACGATATTCTAATTTTCCGCGTTTCACCTGTATGCTGCATCTCTTCTTTTCATTTATTTGGGAACACCGGATGTTGTAGCACTGGTGTTCCATTTCGTGGGTAGGACACCCACTGCAAGGGCCACGAGACCATTGTTTACCTTTTTAAAATAAATAAATCAGTTTATATTGTTGGCTACATAAAAATGATAGGTGAGAGCTGCAGTGTCCTGACTTTCACTAGAGGCAGATGTGCATCGGAATTAAACCAACACATACAAGACATGTATGGACTGTTTGAAATCTTTTTGAAAGGTTTTTTATTTACAGTGCTAAACAATATATATATTTATATTTCTCATCCTCATAATGTCTGTGCCATAGAAAATACTGCAGATGGGTCTGCGTTAATTTACAAACAAAAACAACTAAAGACCCTGAAAGGAACAAGGGAGAAATCAAAATTTGGTCCCTAATTTTTTTTTAATTTTTTAAAAAAACAAAAACCCAAATGAGGAACACACACACTGAGTCACATTATTACTTTACACATTTAAAAACAAGCTTCGCCTTCTGGAAGAAGAAGAAAAAAAAAAGTCAACCAGATCCAGCTTGTTGCCTGCCTTGTAAATTTGTACAAAAATGTATTAATAATGAAAATCTTGTCTATGTTTTACTTAAAAACACGTTTAAATTGTGTATATATATGTATGCATTTATATATATATTTATATTTTTGCCTTTTCCCAGCAATGGAAAGGGAACCAGGCACAGGGCACAGGAACAAATCACTGCGAAATTCCCTGCCCCTTTTACATCCCAGGCTCTGGACCCAATTTAACATTTCAGCACCATAAAATTTCCACACCGCATTTGTGGAATTCTGTAAGGGGCCAAAGAAAAGGAGGGGAAAGGTGGGAGGAGGCGGGAATTTGTCCAGGGCGGAAGAAGTTTACAGAAGATGTATCAAAAGCAGAGGCATGTGATGATCTCAAGTTAGGCAGAAATTTTGAGAGAGAGTGATTGGGAAGAAGTAGGGGCGATGTTTCTGGATATTTGGGGATATTCAAATGGCGGGTAGAGGAAGAAATGGGCAGCTGTAGGGAGCACTGTAATATGGAACACATCTCGGGGCTAGGGAAGAGCCATCTTCAGCTTCCTCTGTCCTCATTGGAAAACATTTGTAACCCCTTCTCGTCCTCTGTGGCTAACAGCACACAGAAGTGGGGGCCTGCACAGGTGGAGGAAGGAAGATGGGGGGGGGGACAGATAGTGGAGAAGAGGGTGGGGTTCAAGCTGAAGAGCCGTTTTCTGTTTTCTTTCTCTTTGGGTCCACTTCGTCCTGTAAATCATAACAACAACAAAAACACGGATGCATTTAGTCATAAGCCATAAACAATGTGTCTCCAAGAGTCGAGAGGATCCTGAAAGCTTCTATGCTGCCTGGTGGAACTTTTATTTCACGCACCCAAGGTTGCCGTGAGGATAAAATAGGGAGACGAGCCATGTGCGCCACCTTGAGCCTCTTGGAGGAAAGGCAGGACACAAATGCAACAAATGAACAAGTATGCAACAAAGGGGAAGGGGAAACACGCCTGTAGCTTGCACTGTCAGTAGCGGACTAGGTCAAACCCTGAGCTGTTTTCTGCCCTGAAACCCTAGCATATGGGTAAGCAAACTAAGGCCCGGGGGCTGGATCCGGCCCAATCGCCTATTCAATCCGACCCGTGGTCGGTCCGGGAATCAGCATGTTTTTACATGAGTAGAATGTGTCCTTTTATTTAAAATGCATCTCTGGGTTGTGGGGCCTGCCTGGTCTTTTTACATGAGTAGAATGTGTGCTTTTATTTAAAATGCATCTCTGGGTTATTTGTGGGGCCTGCCTGGTCTTTTTACATGAGTAGAATGTGTGCTTTTATTTAAAATGCATCTCTGGGTTATTTGTGGGGCCTGCCTGGTCTTTTTACATGAGTAGAATGTGTCCTTTTATTTAAAATGCATCTCTGGGTTATTTGTGGGGCATAGGAATTCGTTCATATGTCTCCAAAATATAGTCCGCCGTCCGCCCCCAACAAGGTCTGAGGGACAGTGGACCAGCCCCCTGCTGAAAAAGTTTGCTGACCCCTGCTAGCATGTGGTGCAATGCAAATGCAGGACTGGGAGTAGATGTGGAACTCTGAAGGTTATCTTCTGCAGTGGGCATCTCCCGTTTTTATCTCTAATCACAAAGGACTCGAATGAGGCAGTAGAATTTCCTTAGCGCATTCAAATTACCAGCAGCTCTGCACGAGAGGCCCCTGTGGTTGACAAGCCAGCGCATGCAGCACTGAGGAGCAGAGATGCGGTCTGTAGGAAACTGTGCAGAGAGTTTGTGGGTGAATTGAGGATGCAGAACGGCATTGAAGCGCAGTGCAAAGCCCCCCAAATTTGGTTTCGGGGGGGGGTTGGGTGCTTCCAGGGAGGGGCTGTTCTTCCGGACAGCCAGAATTTGCCTGGACAGAACTGCATGAACTGCTTTATAAGAACGGCAGCTTTAAGACCCAGTGTCTAAGGAAGCTTCTCCACCGCCTCCCCGGCAATAATTTTTCCTAGTATGTCATGCCATTTTAGATTGCGAGTCTGCTATCGATCTTCCCAAGCCACTCTGGGAGCCTGCTCGGCTCAAGGGTGGGGTCTAAAAGCTTCACATAAATAAATGATAGATGTGTCGTTACCTCACTTCCACCAAATGGGAGCGAGCAATTCACGTTTCACAGACGGCCTTGTCTTTGGCTTGCCGCAACGTGTTTAATGGCTGGCTTCGCATTACAAATTGCCTAGAGCTGTTCTGTCATCTACCTGTAAGTAGCCATTGGGAGGGCAAGGCCTCAGCCCTTAGAAGAAGCACCCAGCTTTGACCTAGAAAAAGCCTTCAAGGGCTCAGGACCACAATACCTCAAGGATCGCCTCGCCCCACGTGAACCCACCCAGACCCTGCAATCATCATCTGAGGCCCTTCTTTGGGTGCCTCTCCCACGAGAAGTCTGGAGGGGGGGGCGGCAACATGAGAACCAGCCTTTTCTACAGTGGTTCCCCATTTGTGGGGTGTTCTCCCCAGGGAAGCTCAGCTGGCGCCTTCATTATTGTCAGGCACCAGGTGAAAATGTTCCTTTTCAGCCAGGTCTTGGGCTGATTGACCATTCTGTGGGCCTTTAAAATCCATCCGTGGGAGAGAGAGGGGGTTATTGGTATGTTTTAGTTTTATGATGCATTTTGTGTTCTCATTTTGCATTTGTGTGTTGCGAACCGCCTTGCAATCTTCAGAGGCATGCGGAATAGATAGATACAGTGGTACCTCTACTTACGAATAACTCTACTTACAAATGTTTCTACTTACGAATGGAGCTCCGTCTGCCATCTTGGATGCGGTTTAGATAGGATTTTTTCTACTTACGAATTTTTAGATAGGGTTGCTTCGACTTACGATTTTTTTCTCCCAATGCATTCCTATGGGATTCGACTTACAATTTTTTTTGACTTACAAATGTGTGTTCGGAACGCATTAAATTCGTAAGTAGAGGTACCACTGTAGATAGATAGATAGATAGATAGATAGATAGATAGATAGATAGATATAGATATAGATATAGATATAGATATAGATATAGATATAGATATAGATATAGATGATATAGATATAGATGGAGAGCAGAGGAAACTTGTTCTCCATTTCTTTATTCACCCTACCCCACAGCTGCAATCGTGAGCTTAACCGCTTTGAGACATGGCCAGAGCTCTCACGCTACAGGATAAGCAGCCCTCCACGCCTTTATGCGTTTACACGTGGAACCCCCACAACCAAACCCTGGCACAAGGTGAGAGTTATGCGTTGTTCAGAGTCATCTATCGGTCCAGCTGGGTTGTGTTCTTGGAACTGGGTGGTAGCACCATTTTGTTCTGTGCCTCAGGCAGCCAAGTGCCTTGGGGTGGGCTTTTGTTCCTCACACATCCCCCTAGTTCTTAGGCGGAACAAAACTCTCCCCCCGCTCCTGCCATCCTTTGCATCGTTTCTACTAACCTCTTCCTGCTTCTTCTCCGCAGATCGCTTCACTGCATGCGAATCTGGCTCCTGTTCATTCTCATCGTCTTGGAATTGGGGGGGGGGGGGAGAGGGAAACACACGTTAGATCAGTCAACCTAGCCACGGAAGGCTGCATTCCCTTATAGAACGGCTCACAAGCGACGCGGTTTGCTCACTCTCACCTTCATCCTCGTCCTCGTCGTCATCCACATCCTCGGGATTTGCGTCTTCCTCCTCGTCCTCTTCCTCGGCTCCATTCTCATCATCCTGCAAAATGCAAACCCACAGAAGGCAGCAGTTGTGTCAGTGTCTTGGGCACATGCTCTGCCTTCCCAATAGCTCGTCCCCGTCTTAAATTCCGCTTTCCAGAGCCCAACAAATCTGCTCAATTTATATTGAGTTCATTTACTGTCACACAGATACCCTACTCCTCTTCAGAGGAGCTCGCTGTGGCTTCAGAAACTCCCTGCGCTGTCCCCCTCTGCACTTTTCTCTGCGTCTCTGTTCTTTACAGAGGATGACGTAGGAATGACTGCTTCATTTCTGGCCATGTTCGCTTCTTGGCAGTTTTCCTTACACAGCCACTGCTCTGAGAGGCTGACACTGGGATGTGTGGATGTTCATTCAGCAAATCTGACCCTGATCAGGAGACAGTCTGTGCATAACACACATGGACTCTTAGCTGAGGGCCTTCTCCTAACCAAGGCTGTGCTCGCCCAGCAGCTTTGGAGTATAGGACTAGCAGCAGCTGTGATCTTCAAATTAGATGTGATGCAGAAGATCAGTGACTGGGGTTTTCCTTGATTTTAGTCTTTCTGCAGAGCTATTTTGAGGATTAGGAAAGCGGTACTCTGGGAGAGGGCCTGAACCTTTTGCCAAGTCTAAACCCCCATCGTCTGAAGTTTATTAGCTCTGTGAGGGGGTGTGGGAAGTAGGGGAGAGGCAAGGAGAAGAGATAGGTATTTCTGTACCTATCTCCCAGAAGCATCTGTTTGGCCACAGAATGCAACATTGAATGGAACTTGGGTCTTCTCAAGCTAGGTACTAAAGCATGGGTAGGCAAACTAAGGCCCGGGGGCCGAATCCGGCCCAATCGTCTTCTAAATCTGGCGCACGGGAATCAGCATGTTTTTACATGAATAGAATGTGTGCTTTTATTTAAAATCCATCTCTGGGTCATTTGTGGGGCATAGGAATTCGTTCTCCCCCTCCCCCAATATAGTCCAGCCCCCCACAAGGTCTGAGGGACAGTGGACCAGCCCCCTGCTGAAAAAGTTTGCTGACCCCTGTAAAGAAACCGCCATCCCACATTAACACTTTTTTTTTTCATTTAGGGACTTCTTCATCTCATCTCATTGTGGTTGATGCTGAGAGCACAAGAAACTCTAGCAGTCATCTTTGGGACTGAATATATAGCTGCCCACACACTGCAGTGGCACACTTTGGGCTTTCAAATTTCAGCAGCACCCTGGGCGACGCTAAAATTTGACACTCCTGTACCTCTCACACTACATTCTACAGCATTGTCGTGGAGCCCCCCTTCAGCGTGGCACCCAGTGCGACCGAACTACCCTAAAACCACCTCTGGTCCTTGCTCCCCCCGCCGCCCTCCACAAGAGGTATTTTTGCATCCCAGAGAAGGCAGCATGACCCCACTTTCTAATTCTTAGCACCCAAACCTCTCCACTAGGTCTTGGGATACCTGTCTAAGGAGCAAGACTCAGACTGCAGCACTGCCTGCTTGCCACACATTCAAATTTTCCAAGGCAGCTAAGATTGCCACCTTTCCCTCCAACCTCAGCGGTTGATGGAGCAGGAGAGGAGAAAGAGCAGTTCCTGTTCCCCTTCCTATCCCTGCTTGTTGGAGCCCCAAAGTGGCAGAACTTGGAAATCCTTCAGTCCAACCATATCCTGATGGGCACTCCTTTGTCTATTCTGCTTTGCCCAGCCTGAACCCCTAGATAATCTGTGGCCTCTAGATCAAGCATCCTCAAACTTCGGCCCTCCAGATGTTTTGGACTACAATTCCCATCTTCCCTGACCACTGGTCCTGTTAGCTAGGGATCATGGGAGTTGTAGGCCAAAACATCTGGAGGGCCGCAGTTTGGGGATGCCTGCTCCAGATTGTACTAATTTTCCTAGTTTCTCTTAGGAAAAGTCTATATGGGCATTAAAAAAGCATGTGAGCTGCTTAGTTTGGCACTTTTGACATCACAAAGAAGCCTCCCCTCTCTCCCCAGAAGCATTTTTCAGGTATAAAAAAAAGGAATAAACTTGTTTCTTTAAAAACGTCGGGCACCATAGGATCTTTTCAATTATAGCAGTACAAATGGTGCTATAAAACAAGACAATCCTGGGTGGAGCAAGGCAAATGGAAAGAGGAAACCGGCACTCATGGCTGAGGCAAGTATGTGAAGACTCCGGAAGGGGCAAAACCAAAACTCTGGTGGCTCCTTTTTTAAGCCTTTGCCTGTATACACCCTCACTTTGCTGTCTTCCTTTGGGTCTCACCCTTGCCATGCCCTCCCACCTCTCTCTGCTTCTCAACCAAGTACCGGTATCTGCCCAATTACCTCTATTATCTCCTTCTTTTCTTTGCGGGCAGACTTCTCCTCGTGCTTCTCCTTCTTTTCTTTCAGGTCCTAGAAGACAGGAAGAGAAATGGGAGTGCTTAATACCAGAGGGGCTGTAAAGAGGGGCTTTCAAATGAAGAAGCAGGAATAGTGTAAGAAGAAGACAGAAATAATGAAATCGGTGAAGGAGGGTGAAGGAGAGGTTTAGAGGTAAGAACAGCAGTATTTTTATATAGTACTGTACGTTCCCTCTAAGTGTTCCGATATTTCATATTTATCTCTGAAATTCTTCTGACAGAGCCTTGTAAGATAGGATAAGCCAATATTATCTGCATGTTGTGGCTGAAGAGTTGTATCTGAGAGAAGAATGGTTTTGTTCTTGGGTGAAATGAGATACGAACCTGGGGCCTTAATTACTATGCTACAGGTCTTAGCTGGTCTCTAAGGTGCTACTGGAAGGAATTTTTATTATTATTTCTACTATGCTACACTAAGCTTTCTTCTTTAAAACACACACACAGGGAAAATGTGCAATTTAGCATACTGAAACAGCATCCCATTAGTAGCACCTTAAAGACCAACTAAGTTTTTATTTTGGTATGAGCCTTTGTGTGCATGCACACAAAAGCTCATACCAAAATAAAAACTTAGTTGGTCTTTAAGGTGCTACTGAAGGAATTTTTTTTATTTTGTTTCAACTCAGACCAATACGACTACCTACCTGTAACTAGCATCCCATTAGTTATTTATGCAGATAAGCAAGAAACTTACATACCATGTTTAAAATAGGATTGCTAAACATGCACAGCCTTCTGAGGAAGGAGAATGGGCAAAGACAGTAGGACATAAGGCAGGGAACATATCTCAGGGTTAATCTAGTCTAGAATTTTTATTTTGCTCTCTGTAAGGGTTTTATAGGGTGGAAATGTGCACCTTTTTGCACACTTTTTGATTTGTGCCAACACTGAGCCCTTGCACCAGTTCCAGTGAAAACCCAGCTATGCGCTAAAACAACTTCACCTTTGTCAGGACTACAAAGTAGAAAAACCTTAATTAGATGGTGCGAGAGAGGTAAGCCTTTGTAAGGAGGCATCCCTGGTATACGTTGCCATATAGGGCAGATGATCCCATAAATGTTCCACTAGAGGGCATAATATGCTTTCAAAACTCAAGCATGAGGCTTCTAAAACCTGCTACTGTGGAAGATGGAACACTGGCCTAGATATGAGGTAGTCTAACCCAGATTGATCATTTCAGGGTCAAGCCAGCCTCTGAGATTTCCATAGCTAATCCTCTAACCAGAACCATTTTTCTATGCGTTCAGAACCAACAGTAGCTTCTTCCTTTCGCACACAAACGGCAAACATTTTGCATGGCCACTCCCAAAGCCCAGGGCATAATGAATAGTAACTGACAGGAGTTCTGGGGTTTTCTCTTATAAAAACAGACAGGTTATCCTCCCGCTGGTAATTTTCTGAACTCGCAGCTGGAAGGGTTGTGTTCTTAGGAATGGTAATGACAATAGCCCATAAAATGTTCCATAAGTGATGTAGTATGCAAGACCCGTCGCTGACCATCTCATAGGGACACAATTCATACAATGTAAAACAGCAACGAAACTGACTGAAGTGTTGTGCTCCAACCACTGCTACAAAAAAAAAATAAAAAAATAAAAAATAAGGTGAAGCTGGGAATTACTAAAACCTGGGAAAAGACTGTCCCGTCTTGTGTGGAAGACTATTTTCAAAGCTGCGGAACTGACTATCTTTAGCTTTCTCATGCAAATCAAGAAAGAGAAGTACTGTAGAAGCAAGTCTGAGCTGCATGTAACTTTTATTTATGCCCATGTCCCTGGCTGCCCTTAAGGTTGTTTTAATCAATTACTATCCCTACAGTGCAGGAGAGGAGACTGCCTAACTATCAGGGAAAATATTGTGCAAGTCCCAAGCCCTGGAACACAGTCTGAGTACTGTTTGCCTTTCCCTTTTATCTTTTTCTTCCTCTTTTCTGACAGGCCAGAGAATTCTATGCCCTAGTATGCCCTGCAGTGAAATTGCATGTTTACTCAGAAGTACTGCCAGGTACACGTGGGTAGGATTGCAGCTTTACACGTTCGTGCTTCCATTCTGCTACAACGGAGCGAAGAAGGTGGATGAAGACCTATTAATGGCATGGCGGCACTGAATTCCTACCGCCTTCCTCATTTAATCTTTCCCTTCTCTCCCCACCCCCTCTTCAATTAACGTTTCCAATCCAGCATTCGTAAATATACCAGGAGCAAATCCCACGCGCCGCTAACCGCCGCCCCCCCCGCTCTTAGGGAGTCACGTGGCTTCCCGAGGGTTGTGTTGTCTTACTCTTCGGGGTGACCTTGCCCCGCAACCTACTTTCCCGCTTCAACCGCAGCAGGCAGCCTTCTTGCAAGACCCAAGCTACAGTTCCCACGACGCGGAGATAACACGTGTCTCCGCAGTTTGCGCGCACATGGACACAAAACAAAGTCAGGAACGCCAAAGCAGCGAAGACATAAGGTCCGATGCCTTCACAGACAAGAAACATGGTTGCGGGGGGAACGACCCATATGTTGGCAAGAAGGCAGGCAGGCGCACGCACATCCCGGCGCGCGCGCGCTCTTTAATTGCCTTCCATCTTTTCCTGGCTTTGTGCTGCGCGTCTCCGCCTCACTGTTTTTGTTTCCTAATAAAGCGAAACGGTTTAGGCGTCTGGTTTCGTAGTCCGCCGGATGGGAGGTTCGGCGTCCTTGTTTAAAGCTGTGCCCTCCTTCTTAACACTAAGGACCCCTCCCCAGGTGAGCGCATGGTTTGAAAGGTGACCGCCCCCTCCTCTCCGCCCGATCTCCATTATGATTGATGGCACTATGATGAAAAGAAAAGCTCTCCGCCTTTAGCACAGCTAGGGGCACCCAACTGACACGTGCATTCTTTCCCGGTTCTCACAACCCTAGAGACCTTTGACAGAAAGCAAACGCGCCCCAGCCAGCCAAGAGCACTTGGGGTTATTGGCCACGAAAGTGAGGGGCGCGCGAGCGCAATGCCCGCGCGCCGCTCTCTGCCTGTCTAAGGGCGTGCGTTTTCTTATCCTGACCCGAATCCCAGCCGATAGCTCGCTTGCAAGGGGACCACATAAAAGGAAAAGCAGGTCGTTCAGGAAACGCGTGGAAAGGCGTCGGAAGAAAGGCGGGCGCGGGGAGGCAGGCGCACGCACGCCACCCTCCTCGAGTCTTCTCTTCCCTCCGTAACTGTTTCCCCACAACCAGCTTGTGCCCTCTCTGCCATCGATCCCGAGCGGACCAGGGCACGGGCAGCTCTCGAGCTCCAGCACCTATCCGACTGCTTCGTTGCAATCAAGCAAAGGGCGCTCTCGCCCCGGGGTCTTGATCCCAGCTTCGTCCTCACCTTGGCCCCCAACTCCACCGGAGCCTCCTCCGCGGGCTTCTCTGACATCCTGGAAGGCGGGAGCGAAACAAAACAAAACAAAAGGAGCAAGGCGAGAAAGAGCGGAGGCGCGCGGGAGAGGCGATTGGCCGGAGGCACCAGGTGCAGCTCGGGTTAAGATCTCGGGAAGCCGCCGGCCACTTCTCGACTCGCCCTGGCGCCACAGCCACAGGGTTCTCCGCTGCCGCGATGAGGCTGTGCCAGAAAAAGGGATTTATACAGCGCTCGGCGGCGAGGGAGGGACCTGCGCAAAGGGAGGGGAGGCTGGGAGGGATGAGCGGGAAGGAGGGAGGGCTGAATGGAGGAGCGAAGGCGCAAGCAGGCTGCCGAGCAGGAGGAGGAATATAAATGGCCCGGCAAGAGGGGATGCTGCGCTTTGCGAAACAAAAGAAAACAAAACCATTAACTGCGGAAGGAGGGTTTAGGGGAGCTTGCGTGGTCCTGAAGGCCGGGAACCCCAGCCAGAGCTATGCCCTTGGGGAAGCTTCCCTTCCGTGCCTTTGTCTTCGGCTCCTTTGTTCGAATCGCGCTCTCTTCTCCTGCGCCGCGCGCCCTTCGCAAGACCGCGCGTGCCCTTTGTACTACCCCGTGTTAACGGAGCCAGAATAACTACCCTAAAGCACCAGCTGCTGGCTCCGTTGCGTCAGGCACGGTTGCAAGTGATCCGCTGTCTGCGTAGTTGCAAGGCTTGAGATAGCTGCCTTTAGCCACCCCTGGCTGTGGCAGAAAGCAGGAACCGAGTAGAGTTGTGCCCAACAGTTGGAACCCCGGGTTTCCTGTTGTGGTGGAAACATCTCCAGGTTATACCCAGGACTCCTCGCATTCCAGTGAATTCTGGAGTAAAAACGGTATCGTTCATCCCAGGCCATGCTGTGCCCTGGGGGTGCGTATCATTCTGTGACTCTCTGCACATGTCCAGAGTGGTCTATAGAATCCTCTCCAGATTCCATACCATTTGGCACAGGACGGGTTCATCCTTCACTCTGCCAAAATGTTTTTGGCTTTTTCATTCACCCTTGATATAAACTTGTCAAGGGGTAACCAAGTCATGTTAGTCCCCTTCCCTGTCCCAATTCTTTCACCTGTGAGAAATCAGCTACATGCATGTGAGAACCAGTCCCAAGAGACTTGCACTGCTTGGAATAAACTTAGGCATCAAGAGAGAAGGAATGGGTGTTTTTTTTTTACCAAGTCTCCCCCCCCCCAGTCCCATTGCCTGAAAACCTGAACTGGACAATTAATTTTTGAGGAAACATGAACCCCATGCATGCCTGATCACCTGTCCTCTTCCAGTGCCAACACCATACAACACACTTCTTCACTCATTCTGTTCACAAGAATCACATTTTGCCTAAGAAAATTTCCCTGAACTAGAGTAAATTCCCTCTGAATCACCAATGTACTGACTCAGGGTTATCTTCACACACACACACACACACACATTTTATTTATTTAAAACCTTCCCTTTAACAGGTTCTCAAGGTGGCTTACAAGACTTTACAACAAAACAAAAGCATTAAAGCACTAGTATAAAAACAGTCAGCAGAATTAAAAGCAAACACTTAGCAACAAAGAAACAAAACACAGAGAGTGAAAAAGCCTGGGAAAAGGAAAAGGCCTTTCCCAGTGCCAAAATGACATCAAGGTAGGTGCCATGTAAGCCTCCTTGTGGAGAGCATACCATAGTTGGGATGCCACCATCATAGTCAGCTACCTTTCCCCTGCAGCCACCTGTCATACCTCAGATGGAGGGGCACCCAAAGAAAGGCCTCTGCTGAAAATCTCATTGTATGGGTGGATGAGCAGGCAGAAGTGGAGACCAGCAGTCTTTCAGGCATCCTGGTCTCAAGCCATGAAGGCTTTTAAAGGTCAAAATCCACACACTCAACTGAGCCCAAAAACAGACTGAAAGCCAGCTAAGTTGGTGAAGCATAGGCGTAATGGGATCACAATGCCTAGATCCAGTTAATAGACACAGTTGTACTTTGAACTAATGGAAGTTTCTGAACTGCCTTGAAAGGCATCCCTAATATAGAATGCATTACAGTAGTATAATTTGGAAGTTACCAAGATATGGATCACAAGACCAAGGTATCTGTCTAGATACAGTTGCGGCTGGTGCACCAGTCTAAACTGGTATAACATGCTCAGCGCCACAGAGGCAAACTATACCTCAGGTGGCAAGGATGGATCAGTAAGCAATCCCAGGGTGAAAAATTGTTTCTTCAGAGGGTTTGCACTCCACCACAGGGTGAACATTAGTAACATGGGGAGATGAATCGTCTCCGTCCTGTCTTGTCTAGGCTGAGCTTCATGTTCTTTGCCTTCATCCAGATAATTACCGCACCCATCTAGCCCTGGTTTATCACCATCATTACTTAATATGAGCTGGGTGAAAAAGAGAAATTGAGCTGTCATCGGCATATAGATACAACTACAATAATAATAATAATAATAATAATAATAATAATAATAATAATATATTATTTATACCCCGCCCATCTGGCTGGGTTTCCCCAGCCACTCTGGGTGGCTTACAACAGAAAAATGAGATAAAATAATCTATTAAACATTAAAAGCCTCCCTAAACAGGGCTGCCTTCAGATGTCTTCTAAAAATCTGGTAGCTGTTTTTCTCTTTGACATCTGATGGGAGGGCGTTCCACAGGGCAGGCACCACCACCGAGAAGGCCCTCTGCCTGGTTCCCTGCAACTTGGCTTCTCGCAATGAGGGAACCGTCAGAAGGCCCTCAGTACTGGACCTCAGTGTCCGGGCAGAACGATGGGGGTGGAGACGCTCCTTCAGGTATACTGGACCAAGGCCATTTAGGGCTTTAAAGGTCAGCACCAACACTTTGAACTGTGCTCGGAAACGTACTCATTTCAACTTCCCTGATGATGACCTCACTCAGTAGTTTCATTTTCAAAATTATGGAGGACAAAGATGCCAGGAAGTCAAGCAGTGGTTTCCCCTGCACCACCTTCTGAAATTGGCTGCCCAAGTAGGTGTGCACACTTTACTGTGCAAAAGACCCCCCTTTTTTTTGCTTTCCCTATTTCAAGCCTTGCTCTGTCCCCTCTTCTATCATATCTCCATAGCACAGATGGGGGTACCTGCCTATATCACACAACTGAGTCATATTATCAAGTCCTCAGCTACTGGTCAGTTGGTTTGGACTCCTCATTGTGTTTTCATACCAGTCTGATAAAACCCAGTGTTGTGGGAAGAGAACAGTAAGTAGGCAAATCACTCCTTTGAATGAAGTAGCATTAACACCCCCCTCCCCCAGTTAATATTTCTGTTCTTCCTTCTGCATCTTCCTCAAATAGCAGTGCCAGACCAATATCTCAAGACTAATAGACAAATATTGATTGGCTGCTATTGTGAAATAGGGCACACCCCATTATTTAATTGGTCCAAATGTCTTGTGGCATGACATGCTTCCTAAGGAAGCATATGTAGTCCACTTGTTGAGCACATCTGTCCCCTCACAGCACACACTTTGTGGTAACAACGTGGCTGCTCAGTTTGATATTAAGGAGGCAAGGTGCAAGCCTTTATTCTGTGTCAGTACTGGCTTCTTCACTTGAGAGACTGTAAAGCATGTAACAAATCCTTTTGACTTTCCCCTGTTATTTCTGCAAATTGGATCAGGCAGTATTCCTCCTTACGTTCATTGGGCCTACTTTTTTTTGAGCTAGAGAAGTGGAAGCTTCAGCATACAAACCCAAGAGTTGTGCAGCTGAATGAACCCAGTAGTCAGTCTTCTTTTATACCCTCCTTTGTCTGTAGCATGTGCCACAAGCAGAGGAAGATTAATCAAGGCACAGCTTGTCGTAAGTATTCCTATTCTGAAAGAGGGATACGTTTTTAAATAAAGCTGGTCTTCCAGATAGGAAAAGAACCACCACAATGCTGTGTGCACAATTCCCAACTTAAGACAGTGTATCCAGATAAACACAATTGTGATAGCGACTACTAGGAGGTCCAGCAGAATCAACAAGGTGCTGCTCCTTCTGTTTTCTGGTGTAGACCATCTATCAGGATGGCTAATACAGTTTCTATGTCAAATGTAGGCCTAAAGCCCAACTGAAATGGATCCTGATAATTAGTCTCATCCAAGACGCCATGAAATTGCACAGCCACTGCTCACTCAAATCACTTTATTCAGAAAGTGGCAAATAGTGGGTCTAACAGCAACTACACATATGCTTCCTTCAAACAACTTTGATGACTTTGGAACAGTTTTGTCTTGAGATGTAGAAAGAGTGCTGTCTGGTAGAGCTCTGAGGGTTCCTTAACACCTTCCAGTGGCAGACCTTGGCGGCTCCAATTTCAGTAGTGTCCTGTGCGACACCAAAATCCAGTGCCCCCTGCCTCTCGCCTCCCACTGGACTTCATAGTTGTGGCGCCTGCTGCGGCGCTCCAGAAGCTAAGCTCAGTGCAACTGAACCAGTTGTGCTCCCCTAGATCTATATCTGCAGCATCTGCTGGCTCACAATAAAGATGATTCAGGGCCACTCAGAAAAACTCTGCTGGAAACAGAATGATGGCCAGGAGCATTTCCAACCATTCCTGCAGAAGAAAGTAGGTGCTGGCTCTGTAAACCTCAACAGAAACTGATCTGACCATGGTGAGATTCATATCCTAGCTATGATCCTAGTACTGTACCTATTTCCTACCCTGGAAATGCCTTCAAAGGCTGGTGCCACATGTCCAAAGTACTGACGCTTTCCTCAGTTGACAGCTAGTAGTTTCTCTGCTCCTGGATAGCTCCTCTCCTTCCATCAGCAACTGAGGAACAGGAGCTGTGTAGAAAATTTCTCTCCTTGCTCCTCTGCTGGTCCAGCTGCCTTTCCCATCTTATTGGGAAACACTCAATATCTGGAACTACATTGGCCTTCGGTAAAAATCAAGTAAAGAAGTCCTCTTTTTATCAGGAAAGTCACAGGAAAAATATATCAAATTAATATCTAACATAAATCCAAAATTATATCTATTGCTTTAAAAATGTTCAACCCACAACCAGATTTATTCTTGCCTTCATTCTCCATTCATTCTCTTCAAAACAGGATCCAGAGCATGTGGTCTCACAGCCCTGTCAGCTAGCTTTTCTATTGGTGCCCTCACAATTAAAGCCAAATACTGTGAGGCAATTACCCTAGAATAGCATGCTAATTTTTATTGTGGAAATCTTTTGTCACTTGACTTGAGAGCCTCCCAGGAATAAAAAGCAGGATATAAACCTTCAAAATAAATAAATCCCATTTATTCTTGCACACAGAAGTTGCCCCAAATAAAAGGTTAAAACATATTCATTCTTTGTAAATTTTCCAATTGGTCTTCCAGCTTCCAGCTTGTGATTGATTACTGCAGAAAAGACTCAGAGGGCTGGGTAATAGTACAATGGGAGCCATCATGAGATGCTGAGCATTTAAATAGGGGCCTTTAACAGTCTTTAAAATATAAATATAATAATGGGATGGTAGGATATCTGTATTTTTAACAAAACAAAAAATGCTTATGTTCAATAGGCTTTGAACAGAACAGGCAAATTATGTCGTATCTTCTGTTTTGCCCTTTGAATAAGAGCTGGGTAGCAAAAGTTGGCGCAAGTGCCTACAGTAACGCCTGTGTGTGTCTCTGTGTGTGTGGAGTAGCAAGCTTCTATCAAATTTGTATGGACTGATTTTGTTTCTAGGTTCCTAAATTGCAGAGATCGCGGCTGCTACCCTGTGCCATTATTTGGAGGGCAGCGGGTGTCCCTTCAGAGCAGCCATCCTGCTGTTAGTTGAGGCAACAAGCCTGTGTTTCCAGGGTAGAACGCTTCGTACTTCCTGTAGCCAAGCCATGCCACACATAAACAAGATCCTTCTGAATACTGGAAGAAGAAATCAAGAAAACGCCATGTCAAGAATTGAGTTCCTGTCGAGCCTTCCCGTTGACCCCTATTCCACCACCAGAACCCCTCCCCCCCCCAGTTTAGGTGCATCTATTCTCATGGACATGCGAGCCCACACCTGCGAAGCGATCCTTCTTTAGTGAGGATCGAGGATCTTTTGTCTTTCCTCCTCCTCGTGGTGTTTATTACCACGACCTTTATGGTACTGAAGCACGGAATGATCTTGCTTGGGAAAGAAAACGCAGCTCTAGTGCGAACAAGATGGCGAGGAACTATTAGTCTGGAGCCTGAGACTTGCACAGGTTCCCTCCCACTCTTGCTTTCCCCTTACTGGAATTTTCCACTCCAGCTGCCTTCGCTCGCAGCCCGCCTCCCTCCCGTATTGTCCACACCCAGTTCCAGAATAATTCCCGGGTTCGCAAATTTTATTCCCTCAGAACTCCTCCCCAGGCCAATATATTAATACGGGGCGGGGCTAATTCGCTTGTCCGCGCGAGGCAAACCGCGGGAGGGGGGCGGGGCGGGAGACGACGGGTTTTTTTGGTGTGTTTTTTTTGTCGTTGTTTTTCCTCCCTCCCTTTTTCCCGCGCTCTAATCGGGAGCTAGGGGAGCTCGTGTGGTTGAAAGACGGAGACGCAGCGCTTTTTGCTCCCCTTATAAGGAGAGGACAGGGACGGGACTGTGATTGGGTGATTCAAATGAGCAGGAGGCTTAGCAACAGGCTTCGTATTGGCTGCCGGGCGGGGAAGGAAAGGAGGGGGGAGAACCCACAGCACACTGCGCGATGGAAGAAATGGAGGGAATGGGAATGAGGCCATGGGGGAGGGAGTTGGATTTTGGGCGACAGTTTCCGTGGCAACAAACGGGAGGATTTCGCCTCACGAAAGCCGTGGGGTGGAATGTCCCCTGGAGGGGTGGGAAATAGGGGAGTGTGTCTTCCCATCGTGGCTTGAAGGAGGGGAGGTACAATTTAGCTTGTTTATTACCTCAGAATATTATTTCAGAAACAAAACTATCCTGATAACACATTTGAAAGACGAGGAGGAGGAGAAGAAGAAAAAAACACGGCAGCACACCTGAGTGACTTCTATTTGGTGCATCTATAGGACGATAATTCCCTCTTATTAAAAGCACCGGAATAGTTTCAGCTTTCAATAATGCACAGTTTGCACAATCCCTAACCATATTACTAGTGTTGTACTGGCTTTAGGTGAACATTAATCACTCCCATCATGAAAGGTTGCCATGTAAGAGAAGCCCTCAGGCAGATAGGAAAGATTCCTGGGATGTTGTGCATGTTTGGCAACTAACAAATCATTTATTTATATGTGTTAATGGATGCATAATATATCTGTGTTATTAATTACGTGTGTGTGTGTTGCTATTTCATATAAAACAAAAAAAGTTACTGTAGCAATACAAAAATACAGATCAGAGAAACACCTAGCGAAAATCCCATCAAAACTCAAGGGAATCCTGGAATTTTTTTTGGAAAAGTAAATCTAGTGTCCAAACACGAACAGGGGAGTGGGGTGGGGTGTCTGAAACCTCCCAAAAGGTAGGAGCTATTATGGGTTATACTATAATTCACATAGTGAGGGGATCCAGATAAGAGCTTCTAAGGAATGAGTTTATGTGAGAAAAAAGCAGTCCTCCTCATATCCTAGACCGCTACCAGTTAGGGCTTTAAGAAGTTTAACACCAGCACTTTGAACTGGGCTCAGAAACCAACTGAGAGCCAATGACGTATTAAAATTGGCATATGACCCCTGCAACCTGCCCCATTCAACAATTTAGCAGCTGCATTTTGAACCAGTTGTAGTTTCCAAGTTCATTTTGAAGGCAGCTCACATAAAGTGCTTAGATTAGCGCTGTCCTAATATATCAGGTCAAGCAGTGTGGACAGAACAGACTGGTATGAAATAACAGAAAAACATGGTATTCCAGGAAATATTTTCATACCAATAAGGAAATGCAAACAGACCATGTAATACATGTTCATCACTGTTCACAAGTACCATTAAAGCACAAAGCTGCCATAGGTTTCAATGTTTTGATAGGCACTTTATTAAATAGAACCTCAGATTAATTAGTACAAGACAGAAAGGGGCATACATCCAGTGGAAGGAGATTTTGCAAATTGACAATCCCCTTACATTTCACCTTTTCTTTTCTTGACTGATTCCATTAAATCTTATTTCAACTCTGGCTGCAAGTGGTGCTGCAAATTAAGGGCCCCTCAAGATGTGCCTTTTTACGGTGCATTTATGACGATTTATGCTCATGATAGGGCAGCCATACCCAATCCCACTTGCAATACTGTCTGTGCATGCAATAGTTTCAGGGTGGACACACATGGCTTTATTTCCAATAGATGCTTGTCCAAAACTCCCTGCTGAAATCCTGTAACTTTTTATAGCACACATGTTCCGGTGTGTGGGTGTGTCTATAGGGCATGTGTGCCACTCCAGAAAGCAATAATAGAACAATAGAGAAGCATCACAGAAGAACTAATAAAATGGAATAATGTGTGGACGATCCAGTATAAATCCACCACGAATGCACTATTACTGTGCCTGTTAAATGTTGCAGAATGCACCTGTAAAAAACAAAACAAAAAAACCAACCACCAGTCAAGAGGGACCCTAAATGATTTAAAAGGAAAAAATGGACAGGGTTATGGAATGAATTTGCTATTGTTGCAAGCCAGGAAAAAGATCTTTGAATTTTGAAAAATGGTCACCATGGGTTACAGCAGCAATTCCAATTTTGCAAAGATATTTAATTCTACATCAGTCAAATGATAAAAGAAATCTCCCCTGGGACTTACTTTTAATATACAGTGCTCAAGTGTGGCCAGCTTTTCAAACAAGATATCAGTAAAATGCATTGAGGTTTAAATGACCAATAAAGGGCTCAACTGAATGTCTTTCTATACCAAATTGGTGGGCCCCAATAGAGAAAATAAAGATACAGAAGAACACCTCAGAGCCTGAGGCTGGACTATTTCCTCCCCCACCACAGGGCCTTTCTATCACCATTAGGAAAGTGCATCATACATTCTTTCCCCTGTGGTTTAATTTCAAATCATGCAGGCAAACATGGGTCACCTGACTTCATATATTTGTGGGGCAGGTACAGGTGGGTTTTGGACAAAAAAGTGCCTGCAAAGTTGCTTGTGCTGCTGCTTGTTATCCCTGTGCACAGTGCTATCCACATGCCAACAATCAACGGATGGTCTGTGCTTGGAAAGTGTTGCACAAGACCCTTTGCAGTTCCTACCTTTACCTGCCCCACACCTGATGTCATATAGAAAGTCAAGTGTAGGGCTGGTGGGCATGATTTGGCCAAAATGGCCTCATGGATCAAGTGGGGGAGGCCTAATTAGGCCCATGGAGTGGAAGATCTCTCCCTTGTGTTAAGGTGTGCTCAGGTGGGGAGCAAACAGAAGTAGGGGTACAATGTCCGAGCTCAGTCACTGAACATCATCACACTTGTGACATTGAATGATGCACTTAATGAGGTTCCACACCAGTAGTGACTATATAAGGCGTTATGCTAACATTTTGGATTTACTATGGTAAGGCGAAATCTGGATTAAATGTAAAAAGAAAAAGTATGGGCTGGCATTTTAATGATATTGTGTGGACGCTGCAAAAAGCAAATGTATGAGCAGCGCTGATTCCACAATACAGCGAAAGTGCCCTTAAATTATTTTACTGTCATTTGTGGATTGTGTTGTTGCTGCTCCATTATAAAGTTCTAGTTTATTAATTGTATTTTAATATCATAATTTATTATGTGCTGTTTTACATTGTTGTGAGCTGCCTTGGGGGCCTTTCTGAAATATTTTTTTTTTTAAGTAAGATGGAAGTTATGGCTGCTGATAGAAATCCATTCCAGCACAAATGGATTTTGAATGGATACTCCTACCTGGCTGGGAGTGAAGTCATTGTTCTGATGGATGGCCTTGTGTTAAATTGGAAGCTCTTACATTAGCACACAAGGTCCCCAAAATTACATGCACATTTAGAAAGGGTAAAGTGCATCAGGCTGCAATTTTATACACATGTGGGAGTAAGCCCCATTCAACTCAGTGGGACTATCTTATTAGTAGATACAAGATTGCATGTTGGACTAGAAAAATGTGAAGTAGCAAGTCTTCCTCACAACTTTTGCATGAAATAGAGATAGGGTTTATGGGTCAAATTCATTTCTGATAACAATGGTATGCATGCCTATCCAGAAGTAAGTTTTATTAAGTTCAAAGGGACGTGCTCCCAGGTGAGTGTGTGTTGGATTGCAGCCTGAGTAGACCAGTATAGGACTGATCTATAACAGATTTATTATGTCATGAGATTTCATGGACTAGAGAAGTCCATTAAATCAGAAGCATGAAGTGTTATTTTAGACATGGCCAAAGGAGTGGGGAATAAACAATGGAGACAACTGGCAATGAAGTGGGAAAGTGCAGTCTGTAAATTCTATGCAAAGTTTATGATCTGCAATACACACTGCACTTTTTGTTGGTTCCTTTAATCCCTTTATTGGGCATTTCATTTGTAATAGTGCAATTCTATATCTACTCAGAAGTAAGTCTCCTTCACTTCAGTGGGGCCTGTTCCTGCCAACTATTCAGACAGTATGCAAAATATCAAGATTTGGTGATTCTGCTCTTTTATTATTTGGAAGCTTTGAGTCTCTCTCAGGCCTCCCTAAGCATGTTTACTCAGAAGTGCCCTACTGAGTTTCCTTTTTCAAATCACTTCAGCTCATTGAGGGGGGAAATGAGAAGTCTACCCCCAGCCTTACCTTCACTTTTTGTACTTCCCATTACTTTCATTCATTTCACACATTACTGAATGATCATTTAGAAGATCCGATCAGTGTACAACAACAATGCAAAAGAGATAAGCTAGATCCAGAAGTCATTATCCAAAGTTAAACATTTGTATGTCCCATTGATGTCAGTGGGAGAGCTGAACCCTGAACTTAGCTATTTACTCAGCAGCAAGTTCTAATGAATTCAGTTTGGCGCCTATTGCCAAGAAATTGTGATTAGAATTGCAGCTTTAAGCACATGCTTAATTTTCCCACTGAAATCAGTGGTACTTGAAAGCATTTGGCTGAATCATGTCCCAAAACTATAACAGAATCCCAAATTAGTTAGGCAAGGCTGCTCTTTGTACTTATAAAAATTGTAGGTGGCTGGCGCAGCGTTAAAAGAGGCATTATCCCTTTATTTTCTTCTGAAGTGGCACCTGGTAAATAGTACAGATAACAGAAATGTACAGAGAAACATTTTTCTTTATATCGACCGCATAAATGGTTTTCAGGCCAAACATGACATAACAAATCAGTCTCAGGGGCTCCAGTTTCTGTTGGGAACATAGTGCAAAGGAAGGGTCAGTTTGAACCTTTCCTCTCCTCCCCCATTACCTAACCTGCTATTAGCCTTGGAAGGGAAAACTCCATCAGAGCTAATGGAGCCTTCCCTTCAGGGATTATTTTTGTCAGGACCACAACAGAGGAAGAAAGGGTTAAACCATTCCCTCATCAGTCTAAATATTCCCTACACCTCCTTTAAAAAAAAACCTATTGATGGGATGATTCCTAATGGCACCACATCTAGTTTTCCTCTTACAAAGATAATTAATAGGTGGAGCTGGTTAGGGCTCATCTCATACCCAGCATAATTATTGCGCATCTCCACATGCTGCTGTATTACAACTCCCATCATCCTTGATCATGTTGGGTGGTGATGGGAATTGGAGTTGTGTTTTAATGCTGTAATCCACCCTAGGACAAAGGGCAATAAATAAATAAATAGCCCATTATTATTATTATTATTATTATTCCACCCCGAGCAGTTTCCAACAAATTAAAACATCAAACACAGTAAAACATCAAACATTAAAAATTTCCCAATACAGAGCTGCTTTTGTATGTCTTCTAAAAGTCAGAGAGTTACTTATCTCCTTGACATCTGACGGGAGGACGTTTCACAGGGTGGGCGTGACTACTGAGAAGGCCCTCGGCCTGGTTCCCTGTAACCTCACTTCTCGCAAGGAGGGAATCGCCAGAAGGCCCTTTGACCTGGATCTCGGTGTCCGGGCTGGACGATGGGGATGCAGATGCTCCTTCAGGTACTTTATACATTACTGCTACTACTACTACTACAACTTGCATATTGCCCTTCATATAGGGCCAAAGCCATTTAGGGCTTTAAAGGTCAGCACAAACACTTTGAATTATGCTCAGAAATGTACTGGGAGCCAATGTAGATCTTTAAGGACCAGTGTTCTATGGTTCTGTTGGCCACTCCCAGTCACCAATCTGGCAGCCACATTCTGGATTAGCTGTACTTTCCACGCCACCTTCAAAGGTAGCCCCACCATAGAGCACATTGCAGTACTCCAAGCGGGAGCTAACCAGAGCATGTTCCACTCTGGTGAGAGAGTGTGCAGGCAGGTAGGGGACCACAGGGTCTCACTTCTGACCTGGAGGAAGGTGTATGACGGGAGGCTTGCAAGATTCCAAGAAGCACAACACAGCGCCATCCGGGGGTCTCTAGTGTGCAGCTCCAAGAAACTAGAAATGGGGAATCTGACAGAAAGAGGGATTTGTACGCGAGCGAGCAAGATAATGTTTTCTATCCATTAAGATTACACTTAATAGGTTTCCCTCTCTCTTATTACATGGTTAAATGTCAAGTAATCTGAGGCCAAAATACTATTTCCCCCTTGCATTTCCCCCATGTTCTTGCAATGTACCAATGTCCTTAATAATGCCCTGTAGTTATTTGCTGAGCTTTCTGTCTAAGATGCTTATGTATGCATCTTATATTCAGATTAGGATAAAATTATCGCCACAATATTCACTACCTTTCAAATATGCAAATCAGTGCTGTGTATTCAATTTTAATGTATGAGTAGAAACTAAACTGGTTAGTTCAGCTGAGTCGGACCTTTATCCAGCTGAAGTGAAATGAAATTACAACAACTTTAGTCACAGCTGAATCAAAAACAAAACTGAGTCAAACACATCTAATGCATTAATTTCCTGACATTTTGTCTCAACTAAACATGTGGACACACACTTCAAAGAAAGAGACAGAGAAAAAAATCCAAATATTTTTGCTATTTTTAATTAATGTTTTTTCACCTTCCCTTTTTTTCTTGCTATGCATTATAAAAAGTTCACAAGAGGAGGTTTTTGGATTTTCGTTTGCAGTGCCCATCCTTACTTCTCTCTTCCTCAGCCTCCTTCCTCTTTACACCTGTGTTCATGGGGCAACCAGGTGGAAGTCAGAATTGCAGGAATATCACGTTTGATGCGCGTCCTTTCTGCCACGCCCTCTAGAGGTCAAAGGCAGCGATTCTGTTCCTCGACATTTGCAAAGCTGAATTTGGATACATCGGACTTCTGTCTCAGTGGGCCGGTCCGGTCCTCAGGATGCTATTTACCTATGCAGATTTAAAATGAGAACCTTGTGATGTATGGAAGCGAACGAATTGCGTGGGTGGATCAAATCTGGGCTGGTGACACTGTCAACCCATGCATTAAGGCTGTCAGTTTTGACAGCTGAAAGAGAATGGGAGACATTTGCCTGTAACTTATAATCATAGGGTGTGTTGTTGTTTTTTTTGAGTTGGAAAGGACCCTGAGGATCATCTAGTCCCACCCCCTGCAATACAGGAATATACAGCTGCCCCATACGGCAGGCATCCCCAAACATTGGCCCTCCAGATGTTTTCGACTACAATTCATCTTCCCCAACCACTGGTCCTGTTAGCTAGGGATCATGGGAGTTGTAGGCCAAAACATCTGGAGGGCCGCCGTTTGGGGATGCCTGCCATACGGGGATCGAACCTGCGATCTTGGTGTTATCAGCACCACGCTCTTTAACCGAGCTTTGCGTGAACTTGCGTATACGTTTCCCGTTGGCTTGAAATACTGTACACACCTGGTTAGAAACGCGTTGCCTTCCACACAGTGCCATATGCACTCTCGGCGTTCACACGTCCAAAGCAAGCAAGAAAGCAGGGTACTTTAAAATGATTTACACGTGCGCTGGCTGGAAACCGCAAAACCAGCTACAGGTTTATTGGTTTGCAGACCCGCTCAGCTGCCGTTCTGTGATGGTAGAGAGACCTCTACTGTTCACATGGGCGCGTTGCAGCTTCGGCGACTACTGGCAGGACCGGGGCATTCTCTCCCCATTCATACGAATGAAGTTGAAGCTGGACTGCAAGCAACCATTTCCTTGGCATCCAAAGAATTTATGTGGATGCTTAAAAAAAAAAGCTTAATGTTCATTTGCCTGCATTCCAAGCCCCTCGGAATGCTGCACTTTTCCTTGTTGCAATCCCTACAAACGAGAGCCATGCGGGTGGGTGGGACATCAGCAAGCCCCTGGCTATTGCACTAGAAGGCAAAGACCATCCACCGTGCAGCGGACTTCGCCCCAGATCCGGCTATGTAACTCCTTTCTCGAGGGTGGGGCTTTGAGGCTTTGAGGGGGCGGGGTTTCTGACATCACATCCTGCTTGGGCCTTGTTGTGGGTTTTCTTTGAAAAGGAAAAATATCCTTTTGCTTGCAAACGGGGATGATAGCAGTATTTGTATTTTCCTAAAAGAAGGTGGGGAAAGAGGGGTGCAACCCGGTCGGCCTTTCTTGTGGCCCTGTGGGTGGCTTGGTGGGTTGTGGGGGTGGAGAATTTGGAACAAAGAAGCTGGTCTTTTCCCCACACACACCAGCGTATTTGCAACAAAGAACATCTAGTGGGGGGAGGCAGGAAGGAAGGAAGGAAGGAAGGGGGAAAAAGGGATGCAGCATTAACCTTCCCCTTTAGGACTCGTGGCTGGAATAAATTCCGGGAGAGCAAGAAGCAGGAGACGACAGCAACAAAGGAGCTGGCCAGAGATGTGAGCAGTCCCTTTGGGGAGTCTTCTGTGGGGCTTGGAAGGATGGAGAGGGCGGGAGGGCGGGAGAGAGTTGTCCTGACAGCTTGAGAAAGGAGATGGGGAGTTAGCTCACAATGCTAAGCGTCCAGAACCTTCCCCCACCACTCCGGATTTTCGGCCTGGGGCATCTTGGAGACGGATACACGATCCGGAATTGGGAAAAGAAGGTGTTTTTGGAGAGAGAAGTTGGTAGTTTACCGTAGGCCTGCCTCTCTCTCTGTTTAGGTTACAGGGGCAAGCAGGTGTTATTGATGATATGCGCTGCAATAAGTGGATTTTGATGTAATTGCGTTAATTGTACCGTGCTATACAAATAGTACTTTTTGCCGTTGTTGGTTCCTGGTGTAAAATACCAATAATGTGATGTATTGTTGTATTCTGTATTGCTAAACGTGTTAAGGGTGGGTTTATTTTTTTTTTGCATTTGTTTGCAGCTGACAGAGTTGTGGTTGGAATTAAGAGTGGAGGAGTTTGTGCAAGGGAGCTTTAGGTTTTCGGGTGGGGAGGGGGCTACGTGAGTTCCACAGAGTTCCATCTGCACTGGGATAGGAGTTGAGTATTTGTAGAGTAACCAGAAGGTCTAGGACCTGAGCACTGCATTTGGAGGTGATGCAACTGCGAAGAGATGATGGATTGGTGTGCAGCAGCCTGGGCAGGGTTTTCTCTGCTGTCCTTATATGCACTGTTTGTTCATTCTGCTATTTAAATAGTTGGATTCCTTACAGCTAGTGTAAAGGGTGACCCTAGAGCCCTGTGCTTCTAGTGCAGGGGTAACGAACATGATGTTTTGGACTACGACTCCCATCGTCCTGCTGGCTGGGCTGATGGGAGTTGTAGTCCGTAACATCTGGAGGACACCACATTTGCTTCCTCTCCTTTATTTGTTGTAAAGATGAGGGGATTTTGGCAAGTGGGTCTAGCTGTGCAGTGATGGGAAGAGTGACTATATACCAGGCACCTGCTAAGATTCTCTCTCTTCTTCATAGTTATTAAAAGGTGCAGGAGCCCTGTTGTCCCTTGCATTTGGTTGCCCCAATGCTTATATACACACAGAGAGATTGTGAGTGAGTAGTTGCAGTTTATGTGTTTGAGGGAGAACAGAGATTGGGTGGCATAGTGTGAAGGTAATTTCTGTTGGGTTACAGCACATGCTTCTCAGTAACTATCTCAATGCTGTACCTTTTGAGACCTATCAGGAAAGTAAATAGCAGTGATGGGGTATGTTGTCTAGTACGAATGAGGGCAGGCACATGTTCTTTACAATTCCTTATATTAGTGGGAAAAGACTTGGGACTTGCATTGTATAACAACTTTTGAAGACTTTAAAAATACTGTATACACAAACCTTTAACTAATGTCTAAAAATCATACAATGCCCTTTTAAAATGTGCTGGGGAGGGTTATTGGGTTGCTTTTGTTTTTATTTTTATTATGTGTTTTTACATTGTGATTTTATCTTGTGAACCACCCTGAGACCTGCGGGTATAGGGCGGTATATAAATTTAATTACCAGTAATTAAATTATAATAATAATAATATAATATAGGACTACATGCAAAGGGGGAGACTGGCATTCATATTCCTCTTTTGTTTCCAAATGAACAGCCCACCCTGCATTTGAGGGAATTATGTTCCGGTTCATGAGAGATGGAGAGCCAGAGGACCCGATGTTTATGATGTGAGTACTCTAGTTTTGCCTCCTGGAGGGAAGCAGCGGACAGAGGGGAGGGATAGGTTTAATGTGAACTTCTTCAATACCTAACTCCCTTGTGCATCATCTCCTCTTCCTTCAGGGACCCTCTTGCCATTCACCACCAGCATGTGAACCGTGTGCTCTCAGGTGGCTTTGGTTATAGCCCCTTCCTCAGCATTGGCAATGGGACTGTCCCTGCAACACGCCAGACTAGCCGAAGAATGCAGGTAATGGAAATCTGGAGATTTTGACTAGGTCTGTTTCCCCCCCCCCCCCTTTGGTATGAATGCAAGTAAAGAAAGAGAGCCATAATATCCCTGTGCCATTTTTCTATCTAAATAATAATCCACATTTTGAACATGGGAAACTACACCGAGTCAAATCGTTGGTCTAACTAGCCTGATTTGGCTACTCTTACTAGCAGTGGCTTTCCCAAAGTTTCAGGGAGAGATAATCTCCCTCACTTCTCTGCCTTTCTATTTGAGACTAGCAGACTAAACCAGAGATTGTCTGAAAAAAAACATGTTGTGCCACTGAGCTTCAGCGTTGATTCCACACACACCCCTGCAGCTGTAGTATACAGGGTTGATGTTTCACTGTCCTGGACATGTCTTATAAGTCATAGCCTTATGAAGTTCATCAGTAAGTCAGGTTCAGACCCTGAACCACAGGCCCAAATGAGGGCTTGTGGGAGTGGCTGGGTACAGGGATACCAAAGAAGGGTGTCAGAAACATCAGAATGGCCAGTTCTAGTGCTTTATTAAAGAAAGGTGTAGACCAAACATTTCCAAACTTTGGCCCTCCAGATGTTTTGGACTACAATTCCCATCTTCCCCGACCACTGGTCCTGTTAGCTAGGGAGTTGTAGGCCAAAACATCTGGAGGGCCACAGTTTGGGGATGCCTGGTGTAGACTTACAGCAAATTAGCCAACCAGGTCTCCCAGCCTTTACACGGGATGGACACTGAAGCAAGGAGATGGCTTGTCCATGGCCTAGAACAGGCATCCCCAAACTGCGGTCCTCCAGATGTTTTGGCCTACAACTCCCATGATCCCTAGCTAACAGGACCAGTGGTCAGGGAAGATGGGATTGTAGTCCAAAACATCTGGAGGGCCGAAGTTTGGGGGTGTCTGGCCTAGAAACACTCATGTCTTCTTTATTCACAAAGCAACATTCACCACCTGGGCCAGGACTTCCCTTCAGATGAGGGCATAGGTGGCAAATACCCAAATCTTACAGATAGATAGTTCCCCTTTCTGGGCTCAGAGCCCAGCACCCCAAGCCCACAGATAAGGATAACGTCAAAGCAAGCCAATTAGTTTACAGCAAAGCAAGTGAATAAAAACATATATGAGCTCATTGCTGCAACAACTACCAATTAATTGTGGGGTTATCTTGACTACTAAGATATCAGTTGCAGAGCTTCCGGAACAGTTCACCTTGGGTTCAACACAAGAGAGATCCTATTGAACACATCACAAATTTGTTTGGGCTTTCAGTATCCTTAGTAAGTTGGTGTTACCCACCAACCTAGTTAATTTATTGTCTCCATGGGTGAACTGATGAGAAAATTAAATAGCAGAACCAGAACAGAGTAGTTGAGGGTGGGCAAACAGTTCAGTTCCTCCAGCTTTTCCTCCTGCTTTCTGTTCTTCATTCAGTTGCCAGTTTATAAGAAGCCAGGCAGCTTTAGTACATGACTGATAAGATTTTTTTAAGGAGTATTTAGTGTGGGGGTGAGGAAACAGAGGCCTTCCAGATGTTATTGGACCCTAACTCCCATCAGCCCTTCCTGAAGGGCCAGTGTTCAGGTATGATTCCCCAACCCTGCTAGTGAGATATTTTTCAAAAGCATTTTGCAATTCCAAGTATATCAGGTTTCCCCTTTAAAATGCCAAATAATTTTTAACGTCAATGTTCACTTTCAAATGATTTTTTGTCGAAACAAGACTGGACATTTTCTTGGTCTTCCTTTAGCTCACCCACTTACACCCTTTTCTTCTAATAGTCCTACAGTCTCTTCCTGTTTCGCTGCTGGATTAGGGTTTTTGTGTAGGGTTTGTTTGTTTGTTTGTTTGTTTGTTTGTTTGTTTGTTTGTTTGTTTGTTTAAATCTTCATTTGGGCATTGCTTCCAGTTCTTAAATGAAGCGTCTTTGCCTTTTATAATTATAATATTTTTTTTTACTTATTTCTAACCTTTCTAATCTGTAAGGTAAAGGTAAAGGGACCCCTGACCATTAGGTCCAGTCGTGACCGACTCTGGGGTTGCAGCGCTCATCTCGCACTATTGGCCGAGGGAGCCGGCATACAGCTTCCAGGTCATGTGGCCAGCATGACAAAGCCGCTTCTGGCAAACCAGAGCAGCACATGGAAACGCCGTTTACCTTCCCGCTGTGCTTTTGACGTGCTTTCGAACTGCTAGGTTGGCAGGAGCTGGGACCGAGCAACGGGAGCTCACCCCGTCGCAGGGATTCGAACCGCTGACCTTCTGATCAGCAAGCCCTAGACTCTGTGGTTTAACCCACAGCGCCACCTGGGTCCCTGATTTCTAATCTGTAGGATGTATTTTATTTGGCTTTCTATTATATGACATTATATAACCTGCAAGCTACTTAAAGAGATTTGACCTTGCTTTTAAATTTCTTTTTAAATGCTTGTTCCACTTTTGAGAGATTCTCTATTTTGAAATTAAATTACTCTGTTGATAGACTTGAGGAGCTGATGTCATACTATAGCCCCCCCCCCCTTGAATCTCTTAACTGAGTGAGTGAGCCCCTTTGTTATTCTAAGATGTGGGTAGGAAAGATGTTTATTACAGAAGGGTGGCTTGTCATTGTTCTTTATGCCTCTGTCCTTTTACAGGCAGGAACTGTTTCGCCCTTTGGGATGCTAGGAATGGTAAGCCCTGCTGTTTTTCTCCCCACACAAACGTAGTTCTCTGAATCTTTTCCTCTGAGTAACATTCCAGATTTCTTCTGTTGTGGAGTGTAATCTCGAAATCAGGAAAGTAATGATACTTGTAAATTCCTTGACAGAAAAGGAGAATGTGGAGGCTTACTCTGTTCTGATAGGAGAATTATAAAGGCCATGATAAAAGGGGGAAGGAATCCCCTTCTGCCTTTCAAGAGAAAAATAAAAAAAGTCAAAAGGGGAGAAAATTGTAAATAATAGATTAGAATTTTGCAGAATGGCTTTGCTTGCATGTCACTTTAAGCCATAGGTAAGGTTTTACTGTGGTTTAAAGGCTTTTTCTGCATGCTGGTGCATTAGAAGAAAATAGAATAATATAGAATCAGAGTTGGAAGGGATCTTGAGGGTCATCTAGTCCAACCCCATGCAATGAGGGAATATCCAGCTGTCTCTTATGGGGATCAAACCCACAACCTTGCCGTTGTCAGCACCGTGCTCTAACCAACTGAGCTATGCAATAACAGAATAATTAAGGAACTAAGGTTTGGTTTTGCTTAGCATTATGTCTGAACCCAAGCTTGTGGTTTGTGTCCCCCAGACAAACCATGAGAGAATGGTAAGTCAATAACAATCCTTGGTTACAGCTCATAGTTTATTTGGAGAGACAAACCATGACCCTGGGTTTGGACGTCACGAAACCATGGCTTCGCTCCCGGTAGTGCAGCAGGATTCTGAGCAGGGAGAGGAATGAAGGGGTTGTGATTTGCTCCCTGTTCACCATTACATTGCACGTTCACCTTTAAACCATAACTTAGCTAATAGTTTAAAGTGATGTGTGAATGTGAATTTGGCTGTCTTGGGAGATTTTTTCAGTCAAGATCATGGCAGTGATGGGAAAGACTGCTTATTTGGATAATGAGGGCACTCAGGGAGGTTAGCTGGAGAGAACTACGGCAGTAAGTGGCGAGAATCAACTTGCTCATTGTGTGAGCACAAACCATTTCCAAATGGCATGTGAATTTGACAAAACCAAATTGGACATTGGGCCATAGACATGAGGCCAAAGAGATATGCAGGAGTCCACACATTTTTGGCTTGGCTTAGTTTAGTAACTAAGTTTCTGGCGTGTGCTAAGAACTTGGAAGGGAGTTTTGCTTATTGTGCTGCGTCTACCTGGTTGAAAGCTTAACAGCGTGACAGAGGAGCCCTCTCTCCTCTTCCTCACTGGGGAGGACGGGGGTCTCATGTGGTGCTGCCGATCTGTGGCTTTCTCAGGTGACAAGTGGATTTCCTGGATATATTGTTTTTTACCTTGAATAACTTGGTCCTGGCCGCTTTAGTTTCAGAGCAATTGATAGTGTGTAGATCTTGCTGTGCTGACTGATATTCCTATGATGAAGGCAAAGAATATTTAGCCTAAATGGTGAATATGTCCAAAATTGAGATGGAATCTGATGCACTAAGAACATGTACTGATGTAGATTTAATTTAAATTTCCTACTCTAAAAATGGTGGCTTTCCCGATTCCTTCCTTTTTATGCTTTCCTGTGTATGAAAAGTAACAACTTGTAACCTTAGCACTGTAAATACAGAACGGGTGTGTGTGACAGTGTTGTGTATTGAGTTTGGACTAGGTAGCCCTAGATTCAAATCAGTGTTCAGGCATGAGGCTCACTGGGTGACCCTAAGCCACCCAGTCTCTGTCCTAATTTAGTAAATCTTCGTCTTAAATTAGACTGAGTGAACAGGAGGGATTGTGAGGACAAAAAGAGCACAGTGCCTTCAGTTTTACGGAGAAAAGTCTGGAGCTGGTAGTTGCTCTTGAGTGTAATCCAGAATATGTCCCTTGGGTTTCGGGCAGAGGTGGGGAGCTGGATCTCACCAGGGGGCCAGATCCTTTTATCGACACACCCCTGTGCACAGTAGGCAGCATTCCAGCCATGCAAAAGTCAGAGGTTTCTACATACATGCACACAATCCATGTCCACAATCACACTGCATCCAGGAAAGCAAAAGGCATTGGCAAAGTTACAGTGGTGCCTCGCTAGACGAATTTAATTCGTTCCATGGGTCTTTTCTTCTAACGAAAAATTCGTCTAGCGAATCCCATAGGAATGCATTGGATTTTTTTTGGATTTTTTTTTTGCCCATAGGAACGCATTAATTGAATTTCAATGCATTCCTATGGGAAACCGCGATTCGCTAGACGAATTTTTCGTAAAACGAATTCATCTAGTGAGGCAACCTCCACTAGAAAAAACCTTTCGTTAAGCGGAAATTTCGTTAAGCAGGGCATTCGTTAAGCGAGGCACCACTGTAGTTCAAAGGCAGAAGCGCTCCGTGAGGGTGCAGGGCAAGCTTGTGAGTGTTAGGCATTTACTGGGGAGAATCTTGTAGCCCCAAAAGAGAAGTTCGCCATTCCTGATTTGGGGCATAGCCACCCTTGAAACGGTACTGTGCACTCATGAGGGTCTGGCAACAGTCTAGACTTAGTCAGCAGTGGCCATCCTTGATATTTGCAGGTGTTCGTGGAAACATTAAAAAAAAAAAAGGAGTAGAAACTCTGTTCATTCTATCAGAGCATCATTTGTGCCTTCATTGACTAATCACTCTCCCCAAACCTCAGCTCTTTTCCTATACTCTTTCCTTCAGGCAGGTGGTTTTATGGACATGTTCGGAATGATGAACGATATGATTGGGAACATGGTAAGACCCCCTGTGTGCATTCCTGTTGCATGGTATGATCCCTGTGTTTGCATCTTTCCGTTCATTTGCACCACGGTCACCCCCAACAACTGATCCCATGACAGAAGTGACACAACTGGGCTTGTGATGCGCTGCTGCATGACACCCACTCTATGGGTTGGGTCACTTGTAGACGTGGCTGTGACTTTGCTCCCTCGGAAGACAGATTATTGCTTATGCCCAGGGCTCTCTGTATGTGGCAGTTTCATTGTAGTGTGCAGTGCGCACACATACCCCTGCGAAAAACGCAAATCAGAGCGTAATACAAGTATTGGGAACAGAATTCTTGAGGATCTTGGTTATCACTGTGAGAAGATATGTTTGAAATCAATACCTGCTGGAATCTCAGCCGAACTAGTGGCTGAATAGAATTTCCAGCTGCTGGATTTCAGTGCCCTGCCTAGATCATTATCCCGCCTTCCCTGACCCACAAACCCAGGGTAGATTTTGCAAAGTGGTAACAGCTGCAGAGTAAGACACACACACACAAATTCTATAAATTTCTGGCCTAGTTTTTACAAGTTACAGAACTCTGATTGCTTGCAAGCAGAATTTTATTCCCCAATGTAGGTGGGTGAAGTGGTGGCAAATCAGCTTTTAAGCACGTGCAGAGTTAGTTAATATTTTCTCCTAGTTCCAAACAAGTTGTGCCCCATTCTTGCTTCTTGAATAGTGTAGGAGGGAAGATACCCCCTTTCAATACGTTTTTCAAAATGTCAAGAAAAACCCAGAAACTCAAAGGAGGGGAGACTTGTTTGCAGAAATGGTGCTTTTCATTCTGTAGTCACAAGAGTTCTGTGGATGGCTCCAGTAAGGCTGCTCACCTTCTTTGATCTTTTGCACGTCTAGGAGCACATGACTAGTAGTTCCAACTGCCAGACGTTTACCTCTTCAACTGTCATATCCTACTCGAATCTGGGGGAGGGCCCCAAAGTCTATCAGGAGACCTCAGAGACACGCTCTGCACCTGGTGGGGTAAGAAAGAGACTGTTTTCTTTTACTAGAATTTTCGACAAGTCCATGGATTGCTGTTCCCACCGGGTGTATAGGCATTGTTATAAGAAAAAAACCTGCTCCTTCTCCCTTATAGGGTACCCAAGAGTCCTTATGTAGGTTCTCTAACAGTAGGAGAAAATAACGGAGGCCAACCAGAGAATATTGAGAAGCAAGGCAGCTAGTAAGCCTGATATTTATTAAACTGTTGCAACAGGGTCCTCACTCACCACATGCAGGAGGGAGGAGGAACCCAGAACAATGGCGCACAAGCCCTTATATAGACTTTTGAAATTGCCACCCTGTTGGTCAATACATCATACCGGTACCTATCATACCTCCAATACATCATACCGGTACATACATCACAGAAGGGGCAGTCTACAGCAGAATCCTGCCTGGTAGGAAACCTATTGATGGGTTTACCTGGAGAGCCTGGCCATTCTTTTGTGATGATACATACTAAATTCCTGAGTCCAGGTCACAGGCTCACCCTAAAAAGGTAAAGGGACCCCTGACCATTAGGTCCAGTCGTGACCGACTGGGGTTGCGCGCTCATCTCGCATTATTGGCCGAGGGAGCCGGCGTATAGCTTCCAGGTCATGTGGCCAGCATGACAAAGCTGCTACTGGCAAACCAGAGCAGCACATGGAAACGCCGTTTACCTTCCCGCTGTAGCGGTTCCTATTTATCTACTTGCATTTTGATGTGCTTTCGAACTGCTAGGTTGGCAGGAGCTGGGACCAAGCAACAGGAGCTCACCCCGTCACAGGGATTCGAACCGCCGACCTTCTGATCAGCAAGCCCTAGGCTCAGTGGTTTAACCACAGCGCCACCTGGGTCCCTATTCATGCCCAGTTGTGCCCTTAAGGCAGGATTTGTGAGCACAGAGACAATGGGGAGGGCTTTTCCCATTTCCATCCAAACTGCAGAGGAATATTTGAGGTTACTGAAAGAGTCAAAATGGCTTTAGGACTGTTTTCCTGTACTGTTTCAGACATGTTGTGTATATATTTATTTATGGATGTGTTTGCCTGGTACATTTATGAACATTTATTTTATATCTTAGACCTTATAATTCTCATAACAGCATGAATGCAGACTGGGTGTGCTGAGGGTCAACATACAAGATTTGGAGTCTCTGGTGGGTTTATGTTTTCCGGTGCAGGATGAATTCTTATGTAGGGCCAACAGATTTGATGACTAAAATTACCTGCTGTGAAATTTGAGGCAAACCACTTGGCTTCCGTTTGGGAAGATCCAGGGAGTTAGGCTAGCAAAATAGTTCCACACCCCCAAATTACAACTTTGTTCTCTTGCCCTTAGATCCGGGAGACGAGGCGGACGGTGCGAGACTCTGACAGCGGCTTGGAGCAGATGTCTATTGGACACCACATCCGGGAACGTGCGCACATCATGCAGCGCTCGCGCAATCACCGCACGGGTGACCAAGAGGAGAGGCAAGACTACATCAACCTGGATGAGAGTGAGTGTTTCCCTCTGGCTCCTCCCTCGAGACAGTCTGCCCAGCCTCAACCCCTCCCCCCAACTCAGTGGCCTCCTCTCCCCCTTTCCCAATTTCAGGTGATGCTGCTGCGTTTGACGACGAATGGAGGCGAGAAACATCCCGCTTCCGGACGCAAAGAGGGCTGGAATACCGGCGCCACGAGGGAAGCAATGGCCGCCGGGCTGAAGGGGCCCGCCTTGCTATTCAGGGACCTGAAGAGTCTCCAACCAGACAGTCGCGCCGGTACGACTGGTGAACCCAGAGCAGACTTAAGGGGGGTGTGATGCGGTCACCCCCAAATCTACCTTCATGCTCTTGTAAGTCTTAACTGTTGCCCCTCGCTGTGCCCCCAGGGTATGCCTGTCCAGCTTCTCAGTTGGGGTACAACCTGGTGAACCTGACTACTTTTTGAGTGCAGCATTGGGCCTGTGACTTACCTCTGTGCCCAGCAGTGATCACCTTCTTTTTTTGGTGTTTTCTAACACACACACACACTGCCATATACAGGAAAACAACATGTACATGTGCCTGGCTGGGCCTTAAAGTTGGTGATATTTACAGAGCATGAGAGAATGTTAAGGTGCAGCAGGCTGCCCCAAATAGGGCATAGGAGGGAGTGATGGATAAGAAGAAAGCTGAGCTTTCTGGAAGGAGGGTTTTTGCTCTTCTTGTGTCAGAGGAATTACAGAGAATGAGGAGTGGTTGACGAGGGATTATTTTAATAAAATCTAATAAAACGCTTCAAAACAAAGCAGGGTATATGATTCATCTGGTGGCTCCTGGTGTAATTCTATTTCTGAAAAGAAGCCCGATAGAGCTTTGTCATTACCTTTACGGGAGGCCATCAGGGAGCGCTATGCATGCTACACTGAGTCTTGAGCAAAGGCAGTTTGCAGGGCGGAAAGTTAGTCCAAGGCCCTTTGCAGCCCTGGAAGTAGGTCCCAGAGGTTCCATGCTTTTTCCAGTCAGGATCTCATTGTGGAGATCCTAATGCTTGTGCTTCCACTGAGCACCCACAAGAATTGAGTATTATTTTCTTTTCAAAAATAATCTCTTATTCTGCTGGGCTGTTCATCTTCCCAAAGACGAACTTGGCTGCAGCCACAATTGTTGGTAACATAAGGGCAGATTTCAATGTCCGTAAAGCCCGCCCCCAGGCCAGCCCTATTGGCCAGCCAGAGGCTTGGCGCGGCAGCAGGGATTGGCTGCATCAGGGGGCCGATACACGCCCCCCTGCTTGCCTTGAGGAGCATGTCCCGCCCGCCCCTCGTGGAGGAGGAGACATCTTGCAGCCACACTTAGCAATAAATCCAAACCTGTTTCAATGAGGTTTATTTAAAAGTGAATAAATTTTTTGCCTTGGTTTGAAATGGGGCAGCTGTCATCACTTCTCTTCAGCAAGCTTTGGAATGATTGCTTTCAGAGGCTTTTTAGGCTTATCTTGCAAAGAGAATTCCCTTCTCACATAACCACAGTTGAGAGCAAGGGAGGCTGTAGTACGGAAATGTTGTAAACTAGGGTTTGGGGAAAGCAGATGTTGTTAAAGACTCCAGCTCCCATCATCCCTGATCACTGGCCATGCTGGCTGGGTATGGCGATAGTTGGGGGTCCAGAAACATCCGGAGGACAACAAAATAGTCATCCCTGGCCTGAGCCATGAGCAAAGTACACATACCATGCCAGAAACTAGGCACCTGAGCTGCTTAAAAAAGAAGCAGCAGCAAACTTGGATTTAGTTTCTGCTGATAGGTTTGATTGAATGAAAGCAAATTCTCATTTGACTCAAGATACTTTAACAGTGTTCAAAGCTAGAGGTTGACTTACTGAGGAGGTACAATTCAGATTAGCAGCTGGGAAATTCCATAGCTCCATTCAAAGTCTTCCATAGAGAAGATAGATGAGAAGGGGAAAAAGTTCTAGACTACAGTCTCTCTGAGAGGCCAGGTTTTTGTGTGTGCGGGAGCTTTCCTATAGAGAGGAAAATTCCACCATGTGAGCCCCAACCTGCAATCTGAAATTGTACAGCCCTGAAACAAATTGAACATCCCTGTGCGATCTCAGCCATGGGGGTTTTGTACTGAGTTTCCTGTTTTTCTTGCTCACTGCTCCTTCTGCATTTCCCTTCTGTTCCCTTTCTGATTTCTATTATTTCTCTTCTTCTCCTCCCACCCTCTTGCTCAGGTACAGACAGTGAAACTCTGATGGCGAAGCCCCTACAAAACATCACTTGGACCTTCCTCAAGTTGAATACTAGCCTCCTGCCCCTCTTTTAAGATATAAATTAAGTGACTAACTCTCTCTTCACAGTTGTACTCCTTGCATAGAGCAGGTGGCCAAGGGGAATGGGAGGGACCTTGTCCATGAATGAGTGACACATCAATTTTACTTCGTTCTTTTTCCTCTTAACTCCTCCCTGCCCTTCACTGAGCCACCCAATACCTCCCCTTAGTGTTTTTTGGAGGGGTGCAGGAGTGGTCTCCCTCAGTTTTTGCCACCCCCTCTATTTCCTGCTCCAAGTTTGGCTGGTTCCGAAGTTTGTATTTAATCTACCCACCCACCTCAAGTGGCAACCAAGTAAGGAAACCTGTTGACCTGCTATTAGTTTCAAGCACTTGGAAAAATAACCTTTAGTCGCCTTTGCTCTCAGCCTGCCTGCCTGCCTGCCTGCCTGCCTGCCTGCCTGCCCTGGAAATGGGGTATGTATGAAAGGGTGCAAGGGATCAGGTGAGGTGTGGACAAATAAAACAGGCCCTACCTCTCTGCCCCAATCCAGTCAGCTCCCCATCTTATGAAATTTGATTTTGTGAAACTTGTAACTAGATGTTTACTGAGTTGAATAAAGAAATGGAACCTGTAAAGCAAGTGGAGTCGGCCTCCTCTATCTCCCATCTTTGCGTCTCTTGAGTTCTCAAGGGATACAGGGCCGCTTGTTGGCTTTGTGTGAGACTTTTCTTTGAACACCTGGTCTCAAAAGTCTGCATTTCCTCTTATAAATCAGTGAGTTTGACAAGCTCCGCGTATGGCTAGTTTTATTAAAAACCTTTACCCTTTCTTCCCAGTGCGTGCGACTATTTGCAAGATGGAATCCTTGACAGAACAAGAGTAGCACTAAATCCCTGGACCCTGAAGTTGTAATCTTGATCAGAATGAAAATGGCCTGTTTTCCTTCTCCTTCAGACTGGCAGCTCCTGTGAGGAATACTTAATAGTCTGCCTGGACATTGCTAAACACTGGAGGGTTACGTTCTTTACAACTATTGCTTTAAAATGGATCTCTTAAAATACACCAAGTGTCCCTATGTCATATTCAGCATTACACCTATGAAACATGGAATTAGCTCTGGCAGATTAGGCAGGCAACCCTCCAACCAAACAAACAAACATCTACTGTGTTGTTAATTGCATTTAGCAAGCAAGCCTCAGGGAGCATTGCCCAAGCTAGGTCCAGTTGTCACTGCATGTCCATTGCTTGCCATAGCACTTAATGACTCTACTGAGAAGTAGGGCTTGTCTGTGTGTATTCATCTTACTTGCCCTAAGCTGCTGTAGGTAACTGAGCCGCAGATTTCAGAGGCTCATCAGATGGCAAAATGTCCATCTGAGACAAAGGTGAGTTCATATTTAGAGCTGAAACCTTTTACCGAAGCCTTCAGTATCACAGTTCAGAAAGCCATCTCGTTTTGGGAAGGCAATTCTGCTTTGTTTCATACTTGTGCTACCCCAGTTGGATGTCTTGAGTGAGGCCAAACCTCTTTATTGAGCAAGTGTGTGTCATGGTCTGCATAAAATATAAAAACATTCTTTTAAAAATAGCAACTTTAGAACAGCTGACAATAAAACTATCAATATACAGTCAAACATTTTGGAATGTTTCTGCTCCCAAACACCGAAAGTAAATGCTCCGGTTTTCAAATGTTTTTCGGAAGCCAAACGTCCGATGCGGCTTCCGCTTGAGTGCGGGAAGCTCCTGCAACCAATCGGTTGTCGAACATTTTGGAAGCCGGAAGGGCTTCTGGAATGGATTACATTCGACAACCGAGGTTTGCCTGTATAGATTAAAAAAACAAATATCCACAACAAATTACAAGTCACTTTTCCGGAACGTCATTCACCACGGTCTCCACACACGGGTGGTTGTAGCAAGCAAGGCTGGCTGAATCCAAGGTTTCTGTAGCTGGGGCAATAGCGTAGAAGCTGAAAGCTGCAACCAAGACCCAACTGTGAGAGAGTGGGAGTCTGAATCCAAAGGAGGCCCTGCAGGCATTCGAGGAGTTGCCCATAGAAAGGAAGATTGGTGGGAGGGGAGAGAGTCTGCCTTGCCTGGTTGCCAGGCTTTGAGGGCTGGTGTAATGGTAGACCTGGGCCCTGAAATCTTTTCCAAATGTAGTAGTATCTGATATTTCATCTCCTGCGCCAAAGAGGAGCCAGCTGAGTTAAGGAAGGTACAGATGGTATTGACGCAGTGGCAGTAACCAGAAACAAAATCTTGACTGTTTTGCGGGATGGAAGCAGCAACTGCACCTGGAGAGGAAAGACAAGGACAGTTAGGAACAGGAGCTTCCCTGGCAGATAATAAGCAGCGGCCTGAATGCTGGAGCTCAGCATCTTTTACATGGCCTCCCTTGGCCTTATGCCATGCGGAAAGAAGGGCCAAGGGGAAATACTTCTAACCTTTCTTCTTCAGCCTGCGTAGCTGCTGCACCGTCATCTCCAGAATCTCTGCTTTCTCCAGACGTGATAAGGCTCTGGTGTTCTGTGGAGGATAAAACACAACAGCCCAAAACACATCATCTTAAAAAAAAGTCGTATCTACCTTGAGTTTTGGCTGGGAAGGGTTCAAAAGTGAATTCATTGCACACACGCAACTTAACTGCACTGCATTGGTTCCCTGTTCTTGGCACAGAAGTGGATCGGTTAATCACCAGCTGTGGAGTGCAGCTTTCCATGTAAAAAGTAGGGGGGAAATGTCCAAATTCTGCAACTTTACATAATCTTTCATTATTTGCAACATTTAGTAAGTTTCAGAGAGGAAGCAAGGAGTTATGCTGGGTGCTTGGCTCTTGCACTCTGGAAATATTACTCTGCTATCCTGTCTTCTGAAGATTTCGGAGGCAGCCCACACCCTTTCAAGCATCCACAGCCCTGCCCTTTCCTGGAGGTTATGGCCTGTGTACTTTCTATGTTTCTAGTTTAGCACTAGTTTGTCTCATAGTACAGGAGATTGAGAAGAAATTCTTGCAAGGGATTGTCCAAATTGTATTAAAAATGCTTTTGTTGCCACAGATGATTGCAGCTAAACTTTTGGATTGTGCAGGGGGGAGGGTATTGCTCTTGCAAATACCAGCACCTCTCAAATCTAAGTTTTGGCCACATGGGTAGGTTGTTTCTGAAAAGACTGAACTCTCCATTTACCTGTTGATCAGGGAGCTGCTGAAGGAGCTTCCGCAGCTGCTCTAGGCTTGCATTAATGCGAGCCCTGCGGCGTTTCTCAATCAGTGGCTTGATGGACTGGCAGAAGCGAGTGGGGAGAAAAACAAAACTTATCAGAGAACTGAAAGGCAACAAATCTAGGGTATGCCCTGCGCTATGTGTTGGACTAACAACTTGGGACAATCGCTTAATGGGCATGGAGACTATGAACTCCTGAGCCTACCTACACCTGCCATGTTTCTCCAAAAATAAGCCATACCCCGAAAATAAGCCATAGTGATAGGCAGTTTAACCTTGTAGGTTAAACTGTACCATACTTAATAAAAAAAATTAAGACATCCCCTGAAAATAAGCCACTGTGGTGTTTTTTTTTTGCTTTTTAGGAAAAATAAATATAAGACGGTGTCTTATTTTTGGAGAAACACGGTATGTCCCCCACACCTGCCCCCCCCTTGTCCCTCAGAGACAGTACTACTGTCTTATCAGGATTCAACCCCCACCTGCCCCAAAGTTAAATTGTGGAGAATTCCCTCTGTCCTATGCCAAAGTGTGAGGAGAAGTTACACCTCAGAGTCGAGGCTTTTCCCCCCAGCTGAACTTGCCAGAACTCAGTTCCGGCACCTCTCAAGTGGGTGCCATTGCCGTGATAAGAGAACAAGGGAGGCATTCATGGTGAGCTCTGGCACCTCTTTTTCTAGAAAAATAGCACTGCTCACAGTGTGGGGTGGGGTGGAGTGAACCAGGAGACCCATGGTACTGTATTTTGGTATTTGTTGGAAGCCGCCCAGAGTGGCAGGGGAAACCCAGCCAGATGGGCGGGGTATAAATAATAATTAATAATAATATAATAAAGCTGCTGTGTTGAACTTTTTCCTGACAAAGGAAGGGCCGGGAAAATGTGCCCTGAGCATATGATTTGCCCAATAATTTATTTTTGGTATCAAAAGTGAGTTCACAGTCCTTTCACACAACAGTTCAACAACCTAGTTTCCTCTTGCTTTCTTCCTTTCAACAACCTACATGGCTGAACCGCCCAGAGAGGAGATCCTGATCTACCTTGCCTGCCTTGCAAAGCTGAAGAGGATATGTATCCACTCTGTGCCACAGCTGCTCGTCTTTACTGTATAATTTTAAATTTTGGAGCCAGGAAAAAACGCACACGTGCAAATGCTCTCAACCGATGCCATTACCAGCACATAGACTTAATTGTACTGTATGTTTCAGAACACAATTCCAAGCCTGTTTACTCAGAAACAAATCCCCTGAAATTCAATGGATCTGTCCCCCACCTCCCATATTGTGTGGAAAGCCTGTTGAATGGTGGATAAAACCCTTCCTTCCCTGTATCCCAAAATAATCTGCCACCTGTCCCTCAGCACTCCAGATCATTCACCAAGCACACCAACAAAGCTAATCATTTCTCAGCAGCAATGTTAAAAGGTTCGGGGAGGAGGGGAGTCTGCAAGACTGAGAGCAACAACCAAGAAGCTATTTTCACATCGATCCTTAATTTCTGCAAATGTGTATGTTGGCATTCGGTTCCCTCGCAGTGTCCAGCCCCACAGTTGGTGCAAGATGGCCGTGGTGGCTCATAGGTGAGGAAAAAGGGCTCTACAGAGAGAGGCAGTGTGGTGTAGTGGTTAGATCGTTGGTCTAAGACCCTGGGAAACAGGGTCTTTAGTCCCCCACTCACGCATGAAGGATAAAAATGGGGGCGAGAACTACCGTATGTGCAGCATCTTGGAGGAGAAATGCAACAAACAAAGTACAGGTGAAACTCAGAAAATCAGAATATCGTCACAAAGTGCATTTATTTCAATAAAGCAACTTAAAAGGTGAAACCAATATATGAGATAGATGCATGACATGCAAAGCAAGATATGGCAAGCCTTTATTTGTTGTAATTGTAATTATTTGTCGTTAGGCGGGTCAATTATAAATGGAATGCAATTAATGATATGTAATAGCGATGTTTAGGGGGACCCAGGTGGCGCTGTGGTTAAACCACTGAGCCTAGGGCTTGCTGATCAGAAGGTTGGCGGTTCGAATCCCTGTGACGGGGTGAGCTCCCGTTGCTTGGTCCCAGCTCCTGCCAACCTAGCAGTTCGAAAGCACATCAAAGTGCAAGTAGATAAATAGGAACCGCTACAGCGGGAAGGTAAACGGCGTTTCCATGTGCTGCTCTGGTTTGCCAGAAGCGGCTTTGTCATGCTGGCCACATGACCTGGAAGCTATACGCCGGCTCCCTCGGCCAATATTGCGAGATGAGCGCGCAACCCCAGAGTCGGTCACGACTGGACCTAATGGTCAGGGGTCCCTTTACCTTTACCTTTAATAGCGATGTTTATTTTTGTATGATTGTAACTATTTGTTTTATTACGGTGGAATTTCCAAAAGAAAGCATTTGTAAAACTTAACAGAAAAAATAATAAGTTGCATTACTGAAATAAATGCACTTTTCGACGATATTCCAATTTTCCTAGTTTCACCTGTATAGGTGCTCAGCGGCAGCTGCCATCACATGTCCCTGAGTGAAAAGTCCTAGAAGTTCACCTGCAGTCAACCAAGCGCCCAGGCGCAGCCCTGGTTGAATGTTACCTCTTTGGCGCACGTTTCAGGGGAAAACGGGACTTTGCTCTGTTAGATGCTTCTCATGCGAATGCGATCAACCGGGCGAAGGAAAGGAAGCATCTCTGTTTCCTTACCTTTCGGTAGAGGCTGTTGGGATGCTTCGATTTCCTTGCAGACGCTCCGCGCTTGCCCAGACCCTTTGACTCTGCCTGTCCCGCTGCCAGCTCCATCGCCCACCCTGCCTTTTGGAGACTGCGCGAAGCAAGAACGACAAGGCTGCCTTTTTTGTTTTGTTCTTAATCGGCTCGATACGAGGTTTTCATTCCTCGGCTGCCCCGCTCTGAGTAAAAGTGGTTCACGCCTCCTTCCAAGGTGTGAGCAGCTCCTCCTCTGGTCGGTGGAAAGGCTTGCCTTCTATAGCAGATGCTCCAGCCCCTCCCTCTCCTCTACACACAAACAAACACACACCTCAAAACCCTACAAAAGGACTGCAAAACTTGGAGTGAATCAGACGATGTTGGATTTCTGGGTGTTAACTATGATACATCAAATTCTCAGTTTGGGGAGCTGTGCAAAACAAGGGGTTGACACTACAAAACTTTGCCACTGGTTTGGAAGGGTCAACAATTCGAGGGTTTGTAGTTAATGAAGCTGTTTTGCTTCTATCCAGCTGAAGATGCTGATACAACCTCCCCCCCCCCACCTGGCGCTCTCAGGTGTTTTGCAGTATTCCCATCTGCCCCAGCCAACACCTGTGGTCTTAAAGGGATCCGCAGGGCCGGATTTAGGTTTGATGAGACCCCAAACTACTGAAGGTAATGAGGCCCTTTATATGCCCAGCTGTCTTTTGTCAACAACAAATTGTCACTGTTTTTTGTGTTGAATATATGCTATATGGTAATTTAAGGACCTAATAGGTATCTAAAGCCATTTGCACATAACAAAATATGTATTTTATCAAAGTAATTGTTGAACTGAAATACAATTAAGTATATTTTTGGGGGGGGGGCCAAGAGAGTGGGGCCCTAAGCTATAGTTTGTTTAGCCGCATCCAGTTGGGGAGACTTGCTCTGGGCAGAAGAAAATAAGACCCAGAAGGGTTTTTTTTGGGGGGGACATGCATTGGTGATGGGTGGCAGTTACGTGTGTCTCTCTCTTCAACAGTGGTATTTCTGTCTCATGAAAATTGTGGGTAGCCCTGGTGACCTATAAGAAATGGCTGCAACAATCTTAAAGTGTGTGTGTGCTGTACCATTAATAAGAATTAAAAAGAAACAAAAGCTTACAACAGAATTTTTATTAGGGACCGAGTTAATGCGCAAAGTAGTCCCAGAGCTATGGAACAGGATTACACTTTGACTTCGTGCTAAACGTGTGTTTTTCTGTGAAGCTTTCTGTACAACTCCTTAGGCCTCGTGCCTGTCTTGAAATGGTGCTTAAGCATGTAATATTTTACATGCAAATCTCTTGGCTGGTTTTTAAAGCATAATTAGTGCTTTGTTGTGTTTGCATCCTTACAGCTGCTCTGTAAGGTACGGTAGGTCAATATTATTTCCTAGGCTGCAGACGGTTTGCTTAAGGGCAACCTAGTGAGCTCAGGGCAGATGCGAGATTTGAAGCCAGGATTTGCTGATTGGTAGCTAGGTCACTTTTCAAGCCAACCACAACAGCTCCTGTACACGTGCTGAATTTCTCTCTTTCTATCCTCTCCCCATCTTCTTTCCTTTGGTACCCTGCTTCTGAATTTTAGATTATAAAATCTCTGGGATAGGTTTGCAAAATGAGAAGACATCTTATTGGCAGCTATTAAAATGTTAAGTACATAATGCAGTCCTTTGTGGTATGGATAATAAGGCCTGCTTTCAATGTGCCTTATTTAAGGCTAGACGTCAGCTTGATGGGGAATGTCTGAGAAGAAAAACGGGCCTGGTCGTCTGGCGCTCCTATTGAGCCGCTTCTTGTTGACCCTGTTCTCGCAGTCTATCACTGTCATGTGCAAGCAGGCTTTGAATGCTGCTGAGGGGGTTGTGGTGCAAGGGAACCGGAGACCTGTGAAATGTTAAACAGGAGCAGGCTGCCAACTCTTGCGCATAAAACAGGGGTAGGCAAACTAAGGCCCGGGGGCCGGATCCAGCCAATCGCTGCCTAAATCTGGCCCACAAACAGTCCAGGCATCAGCGTGTTTTTACATGGGTAGAATGTGTCCTTTTATTTAAAATGCATCTCTGGGTTATTTGTGGGGCATAGGAATTGGTTCATTTCCCCCCCTCCAAAATATAGTCTGAGGGACTATATGGTCTGAGGGACGGTGGGCCGGCCCACGGCTGAAAAAGGTTGCTGACCCCTGGCATAAAAGCTTCTGAGCAAGTAGGGCGGACAATATGAGCAGCGAGAAGGTGCCATTTCATCGGCTGAGCCCTTAAAGGTCGAAAACTTTCCTCGGTTCTGAACGTATCGTACTGCTGGTTCTAAGCTCTGAAATGATTTTGTGCGTGTGGCACTCTCTCTGAACTTCTTCTCTGAACAATTTTGGATTGGTTCACTAGTCTATTTTGTGGTCGACCCAGCAGCCTTTGTTATTTTAGATGGTTTGCTGAGTTGGATGTTGTGCTACAGAGAGCCACGCAACAATTTTTAAGTAGCTAAAAGTGAATCAACCTATAGTGCTTGCACCTATGAGTCCCATACCCTCCAACATTTCTCCACTGAAAATAGGGATGTCCTATTCAACAATAATTATTATAATAATACTTAAATCCCGCCCATTTGACTGGGTTACCTCAGCCACTCTGGGTGGCTGTCAACATATATAAAAATACAATAAAACGTTAAAAACTTCAGATAATAATAATAATAATAATAATAATAATAATAATAATAATAATAATTTATTTGTACCCTGCCCATCCGGCTGGGTTTCCCTAGCCACTCTGGGCGGCTTCCAGCAAAGATTAAAATACAATGAAATGCCACAGATTAAAAACTTCCCTAAACAGGGAACAGATGTTTTCTAGAGGTTGTGTAGTTATGTCCTTGGCTCAGGGGTCACATAACTCCATACCCTCCAACATTTCTTCAATGAAAATAGACACATCCTAAGGGAAATGGGATCCCGGATCAAATCAGAAACCAGGACAGTTTCGGTAAATCTGGGGCTGTCCCTGGAAAATAGGGACACCTGGAGGGTCTGTTAATGAAGTTCAGTTGCCACAGTTTGGAGAAGACCTGGGGATGGTGGGGAATGGAGCCCTTTACTGAAGGGGGGGGGCAGAGCTTCCTTTTGATCACATGAAGATGCAAATTCATTTCCATCTTCCAGCCAGGCCATCCTTAGTCCTAAATGGCTCAGCCCTTGGCTTGTGCTTGTTAGACATTACATGTCTCAGCCCTTAGTGTGCTTGTTAGACATTACAGCAGCCTCTTGCATTCTCAGCTCAAAGCATCCGCCTTGAACTTAGAGGCGAAGTGGCTACATCTTTTTATGAGATCCTCACACCAGTGGCATAGTGTGTCTGTGGCGCAAAATTGCTGGGGGCGCAAATTTTCAACACCTGATGCTGCCTCTTTACAGCTGGGCATTTCAGTCGCTGGGCTCAATTGAAAACAGCTTCTCCATGTGAACCAGGAATTTACCTCTCCAGACAGGGGGAGGACTCTTCTTGACTTATCTTGGCAATCTCCTGGGTGACTCAAATGCCATTAAGCAGTTGAATGGACATGAATACTCTGCTCATTTCCCTCCCTCACACCTAGGGTTGCCAGACTCAATAGAGCAGGGGTGTCAAACTCAAATTCATCGGGGGCCGCATCAGCAGTTTGGTCACCCTCAAAGGGCCGGTTGTATCTGTAGGACTATGTGTCCACTCTTTATTATCATTAATTATTGTCACTGCATTCAATTATTACTGTTTTTTGTAATAATGTAAGTAATAACTAGCTCTGAAAGCAGAAACATAGTCAGAATAATGGCAAGTAGATATTCAAATGTACAATTATTTTACAATTTATTGAAAAATGATTTTTGGTAACTGCACTGGGTAGTGGAGGCTCGCTAGGGTTTCATGTAGGACCTTTGCAGAGCTACTAGTACCTGGAGATGCTGGGGTCCTTCTGCATGCAGGACAGATGTTCTGCCAGTGAGCCATCACCCTTCACCAAAGGGACTGGCTGAGGTTGACTCACTGAAGCTGCTCTCCTGGTTCCAGGGTTTAAGGACCAGAAGTATAAAGCAGCATCCTATGTTTCTGAGGAGAGGGAGAGGGAGAGGGAGAGGGAAGGAAGAAGGAAGAGGGAAGGAAGGAAGGAAGGAAGGAAGGAAGGAAGGAAGGAAGGAAGGAAGGAAGGAAGGAAGGAAGGAAGGTAGAAAGAAATAAAGAAAGAAAGAAAGAAAGAAAAGAGGGAGTGGGAGGGAGAGAGGAAGGAAGGAAGGAAAGAGGGGAGAGAAAGAAGAGTAGGAAATAAGGAAGAGAATAAAGAAGGAAAGAAAAAGAAAGAGGGAGAGAAGACGGAAAGGGAGAAAGAAGGAAGGAAGTAGAGGGAAAGAAAGAATAAGAATGAGGGAGAGGAAGAAAGTTGGGAAGGACAGAAGGAAGAAAGGAAGGAAGGAAGGAAGAAAAGAGGGAGCAGGAGGGAGAGAGGAAGGAAAGAGGTGAGAGAAAGAAGAGTAGGAAAGAAGGAATAAAGAAGGAAAGAAAAAGAAAGAGGGAGAGAAGACAGAGATAAGGAAGGAAGGAAGGAAGGAAGGAAGGAAGGAAGGAAGGAAGGAAGGAAGGAAGGAAGGAAGGAAGGAGAGGGAAAGAAAGAATAAGAACGAGAGAGAGGAAGAAAGAAAGGGAGGGGGGGTCGCCGCCTTGATTCAGTGCCAGAAAAGAGCGCGAAGGGACCCAGGGGCAAAAAGCATTTCCCCGGCCCCAGCTGTTTGTCGGCACTTTGTTGGTGCGGCGCTTCAGCAGCAAGGTCCCAGTGCTGGTTCCCGCTGGCTGGGGCGCTCGGCGGGCCACATGACGAGGTCTGGCGGGCCGGATTTGGCCCCCGGGCCTTGTGTTTGACACCCGTGCAATAGAGGACAGGACTTCTGTGCCTTTAATTGCCCTGCTCTCTTTTGTGTCTGGAAACCTTAAAGAGAAACCAGCAGACCCTTTGCTTGGGAATTAAACAAAGGCTCTGCTGGTTTCTCTTTAAGGTTTCCAGACTCAAAAGAGAGCAGGGCAATTAAAGGCACAGAAGTCCTGTCCTCTATTGAGTCTGGCAACCCTACTCACACCCCTCCCTCTGCATGGCCCTGGGCATTGGTAATCTCCGCTATCCCACTGCCTCACACCCTCTAACTGTCCCCTATTTATCCCAGCTTGTTCCCATTCTGTCCTACCTATGCGGGGAAGTTTTAAAACACCAGAGCTGGGCTGGCTGGACCCTATGGGAAGTGTACTGTAGTTCCAAACTTTTGCAAAGCCCCGGGTTGACATAGGCTGGCAGATGCCACTGAAACGGCTTCCTTTCAATCTTCCCCTAACTGCCTTTTGAGGTACTGTATAAGTGTTCCTCGCTGTATTTTCAGCTGCAGCTGTTCTATGACAAGTAAGACGAGATTATTGTTGAGATTAAACTTTCTATTAAAAATTCTTAAGGTGGTTTTGGAAGCTGGCAGAGGACTAGCTATCTCAGGATATCTGAATGTGGCGCATCGGAGGCACTAAAGAACCTTCAGCAATGTGCGATGGCAGAGGGAGGGACCCTTCATGCCAGAGCAGGGATGGGTGAACCATTATGCCAGCGGTTCCCAAACTTTTTTTGGCCATGCCCCACCTAGGCATCTCTAAAATCCTGGTGCCCCCCCCCGGCTCGTGGCATATAATTCTTACTATTCAAAAAGTGAATTCCTTTTCATGTGGAGGAAGCCTAAAAGACCATTCACTGTTAATAACGCATTCTCGAATTGCCCCCCTTAAAAAATCAAATTGCCTCCCTGTGGGGCGTGCGCCCCACATTGGGAAACACGGGGTTAGAGTATGGGACTATTCCCCAATCAGGCAGCCAATAAATAACTAAAAGCAAATCATGTGGGAGAGCCGGGTTTGAATCTCCACTCGGACATGAAGCTCACTGGGTGACCTTGGGCCAGCTACTAACTCTTAGCCTAACCTACCTCGCAGGGTTGTTGTGAGGATGGAATGGGGAGGAGGAGAACCACCCTGAGATGCTTGGAAGAAAAAAGTAGCGTAGAAATGAAATGAAATGAAAATAAACTTGACTACCCATGTTTCCATGTGTAAAATGCTGGAGGGTTTACATTCCTCCGCTGATGACCAGCAAGGCCAAGGAGCCTTACACTGATGCCACAATGGTTTCCACCATCTAGATGGAACAACCATGTATGGGGAGGGCAGGGTAAGGGTGAGAAAGGAGCAGGGTCATCACATTCATTGTCTGCTTAGGGCCTTCACCAGTGCATGTTCATGGTAGAAGATAGTATCCATGTTCACACCATACATTTAAAGCACTATGAAACCATTTTAAACACTCTCTGCACTGGAGAACTCCATCAGGAATCACCCGGCCTGGCAGAAGTTCCACAAGGAAAAACAAACCATTTACCACTCTCAACTGGAGTTACTGAAGAACCAGAAAAATAAAAAACTCTGCAACCTTTCCAACCTACAGGCCACCAATCAAAACAAGATCAACAACATTGTCAATCTTTCACAGCAAACACTCAGCCCAGCTGAGGAATCCGTCCTTTCACGGGGACTATCATTCTGCCCTGCCAAATCCCAACACATGATTCAGTTCTGCGGGGACCTGGAAGCATTTTTCCGCCGTTTACGCCTGAAGGAGTATTTTCATCACACACAAGAACAAGACAAAGTAGAACAAACTACATCCCCACAACACAACACCTCTCAACTTACTGGGGAACAACCATCACCCTCCAAACGCATCAATGAACAGAACATTGACCACCAACTACCACCGAAAAGAAGTTACACAAAAAGGGACTCCACATGGACCCCTCCTGATGGACGCAATACCACACTAGATCTGTACATCGAATGCTTCCGCCACAGAATCCAAACGGATGTGACCAGAAAACACCATCGCTTACAACAAAATCTAAACCATGCTGAAAGGAGAGCCATAGAAAATCTCAGGAACAACCCAGACATTATAATTAAAGAGGCAGACAAGGGTGGAGCTGTCGTCATCATGAACAAAACTGATTACATCCAAGAGGCCCACAGACAACTTTCCAATACTGCCTTTTACATGAAATTGGACTCAGACCCCACACAAGCATACAAAAAAGAACTGAACAAGATTATTAAGGAGCTACCCCTACACATCCAAGAACAGATCCTCACAAACACACCAGCGGAACCTCGGCCAGGAACTTTCTATCTTCTACCCAAAATACACAAACCAGGAAACCCAGGACGCCCCATCATCTCAGGTATTGGCACCATTACAGTGGGTGTTTCCGGCTATATGGACTCTGTTCTGAAACCATATGCTATCAGTGCTCCCAGCTACGTACGTGACACCACAGATTTTCTGAGGAAAATACAATATTTGAACAATCTTCCTAACAATACTATACTAGCCACTATGGATGTGGAATCTCTATATACCAACATCCCACACAATGATGGTTTACAAGCCATAAGGAACACCATTTCAGATAAAACCACAGCGGACTTTGCTACCAAACTCTGCCACTTTGTCCTTACCCACAACCACTTCAAATTTGGTGATGACCTGTTCCTCCAGATCAGCGGCACAGCCATGGGCACCCGCATGGCCCCACAGTATGCCAACATCTTCATGGCAGATTTAGAACAACGTTTCCTTAACTCCTACCCACTCAAACCTCTCCTGTACCTGCGATACATTGACGATATTTTTATTATCTGGACACATGGACAACAGACCCTGGAAACCTTCCACCAGACATTCAATGACTTTCACCCCACCATCAACCTAACAATGAACCAATCTATGCAAGAAATACATTTTTTGGACACTACTATAAAAATACAGGATGGACGTATAGACACCACCTTATACAGAAAACCAACTGACCGACAAACATATCTACATGCTTCTAGCTACCATCCCAAACATACCAAACAATCCATCGTATACAGCCAGGCCTTACGTTACAACCGCATCTGTTCCAACTCTACAGACAGAGAATCTCACCTAAGAGATCTACAGCAAACCTTTTTAGAACTAAAATATCCACCTGATGAAGTTAAACAACAGATCAACAGAGCCAGACAGATACCTAGAGAGAACCTGCTGCAAGACAGACCCAAAAAAGAAAATAACAGAACACCACTATGTGGGAATGTTCAGGAATGTGGATGAGGAGATATTGTTTAATATATCCTATCCCCGCTTGCGCTAGCAAGCACAAAACTTTAGCAGAGTAAAACATTCCCCTTTTGCAAAATACACAGCAGAAGAACGTTTGCGCAGGCTTGATTTAAGCCACTAAAATAAAGTGTATTTTCCTGGTATTTCCCCTTTTTCCCTCTTAAAAGAAAAGACACAACACAATGCTCTTAAAAGTATAAAAGATGTTTACTTACAAGCATCTCGAGGTACAGCACACTCAAGAGGTAGACTTGCTTAGTTAAAAGGTAATATATACATTGTGAAGTTCACTTATAAGAAGTGAGACTCCATCTCATCTCTCTCTCTAGGCTGGAGGCCTTGAGGGAGAGACTCACTAAGATGTGTGTAGTCCAAGAGGTCTGGTCCAAGAGAGGGGAAATGGCTGTTTCCTTCAGGATTTATCTGCCACTTCCTCAACTCATTTGCATGTGAAGGAAGAGGAAACTACGCTTAGTCATATCCTCCTCCTCAGTCCTCCAAGTGGACTATCTAGGGATTGTTGTGACTTGACTGCACTTAACCCTTTGCATCCCACAAACCCCTTCTCAGGCAATTCACAACATACACAAAAACATACATAAATAACTTTAATCAACCACCCAAGAGTCCCAGCTTGCCACGAAGATCCTGGAACTTCTCTCTTGGCAGGGGCTTTGTTAGGACATCTGCAGTCATCTGGTCAGTGTTGCAGTAACACATTTCAACAAGTCCATCCTCGATCACCTGGCGTATGTAGTGGTACCTGACCCCAATGTGTTTGGTGCGTGCAAGGAACTTTTCACTTTGTGTCAGCTTCATACTGCTCTGATTGTCCTCCATCAAGCTGACAGGTCCCGTTCTTGGCACGCCAAAGTCCTTCAGGAGCTGATCCAGCCAGGGGATCTCTCTGCAAGCTTCCGAAGCCGCAATGTACTCAGATTCTGTGGACGATAAAGCTACACATTTCTGTTTATAGCTGCCCCATGCAATAGCTCCGTCCCCATACATAAAAACATAGCCACTTGTGGATTTATAATCCTTATTGTCCCCAGCCCAATCCGCATCAGTGTACCCAAGCAGTTTAGGGTCTCTGACAGCTGGCAGTTTTAATTTACAGTCCATGGTTCCCTTTAGATAACGAACAACCCTCTTAACTCCAGCCCAATCATGCTCAGTGGGACAACTTACTTTCCTACTTAGGATCCCCACTGCACTTGCCAGGTCAGGTCTGCATGTGGTAACCAAATACAAAAGTTTGCCAATCGCTGACCTGTATTGCGTGTTGTTTGGCAGCAACTTCGAACCTTGTTGATTCTTCAAGAAGTCTGTGGCCATCGGTGTCGCAACTGGGTGTGCGTCCTGCATCTGCATGCTTTCAATCAGTTCAGTTATCTTTTGCCTTTGGCTGAGTAAGAACGATCCATCCTCTTCTCTCTCAACTTGAATTCCCAAGTAGTATTTCACTTTTCCAAGTTCCTTGACCTCTACTTCCCTGTTGAGGTGTTTGACTATGTCTTTATAGTCTTTCTCATTTGACGTAGAAATTAAAAGGTCGTCAACAAAGGCTAAAATGTACGAAAACTGTCCATTCCTTTGTTTGGTGTACAAGCACTTATCAGCAGTCCCTTGCTTGTACCCAAGCTGCACCAGCATCTCATGGAGTTTCTGGTTCCAAGCCCTCGCTGCTTGCTTCAAACCATAAAGTCCTTTCTGCAGCTTGCACACTAGATGTGCCTCATTTGGTTTAATGAAACCTTTGGGCTGCTTCATATAAATCTGCTCAGAAATTTCGCCGTGAAGAAAGGCTGTCGCAATGTCAATATGGTAAACTGACATTTGCTTAGATGCTGCAATACTTAAAAGTAGTCTGACACTGCTGTATCGAACTGTCGGTGCAAACACTTGATCGTAATCCTCTCCATACTTCTGGGAAAAACCTTGTGCCACAAGCCTAGCTTTGTAGCGTTGCACCTCCCCTTCTGAACCCTTTTTAACCTTGAACACCCATTTACTTCCAATTGCTTCCTTACCAGGAGGTAGTTCTGTGAGTGTCCAGGTCCTGTTCCGATGAAGTGCATCTATCTCCTCCTGAGCAGCTTTCCTCCAGAGACTGGCTTCATCTGGTGGCATCCTCTCTATCTCTTCCCATTTGGAAGGTTCCTGTGGAGACGCCGACCTTGTAAGGTAGGACAGCCGTAATGGTGGAACACCTCTGTTGGTTCTGGATGAGCGTCTGACCTCTGGTCTTTCGACCGCATCAGCTTCCTCATCCTCCTCCAGCAGTGGCATATCCCCATACAGCTGCTCGTCATCATCTTCGTCTCTGGTGCTGCCAGGGGCCTGGACCTCCACGTCTTCTCGGGTGTCACCTATAGGGGGTGCTACGACACTAGAAGTTGGATTAGTACTTTGTATTGGTTCAAAAGGAAAAATCACAAATTCCTCATCCTGTGGCTCCTTGGAACAATCAATGGCAGTGTCCTTTGTATCAACTTTGCCTTGCTCATCGAAGTAAATTACATGCTGCGAACTTGTCTTGCCAGTTTGCGGATCCAAGACTCTATATCCTTTTCCTCCAGAAGCGTACCCAACTAGGATCCCTGCCTTCGCTCTGGAATCAAGTTTGTGTCTGTGCTCCTTGGGCACATGATAGTAGCACAAACTTCCAAATACACGTATATGTGACAAATTTGGGGCTTTTCCATGCCAAAGTTCAAATGGTGTGCGCTCTGCGCCTTTTGTGGGCAGTCTGTTCTGAAGATAGACTGAGCAACGAGCCGCTTCACCCCACAGCCTGTGTGACAAGTTAGCTTCCTTTAGCATGCACCTTGTCATTTCCAAAATGGATCTAAATTTCCTCTCTGCAATTGAGTTTTGTTGGGGTGTGTAGGCAACTGTGGTCACGTGTGATATGCCTTCTCTAGCCATGACGGCCTGCATCTCATGTGAACAAAATTCCCCACCATTATCGGACATTAAAATGGAAGGGGCTCGCTGGAACTTGTTCTTGACCATGTTAAGATAGTCCCTGAACAATTCCACTGTCTCACTCTTCTCCTTGATAAAGTAGGCTACGCAGAATCTCGAGAAATCGTCCAAAAATATCAAAATATATTTATTACCTCCTAGAGAAGACACATTCATTGGTCCACATAGATCTGTATGGACAATGTCCAATACTTTAGTGCTTCTCTTCTCTGCACAACGTGGGAAAGAAGGTTTAGTTGCTTTCTCACTAACACAAGTTATACATTTTGATGTTGGTGTATTTGTGTTGCTTTGCTTTACCTGCAGACCTCTCACAAGATCACCTTTCTGTAGTTCCAGAATAACGTTGGTGTCTCTGTGTCCAAGTCTCTTGTGCCAGAGTTCCAGACTTCCTTCGTCCTTTTGACTTGGTTGCGCCACCTTTGCAGACTGGTTCTGCTGGTTCTCTGAAACATTAAGCTCATATACACCATCCTTTAGTGTGCCTTGAACATAAACTTCATCATGCTTAGTCACAATACATTGTCCTTTTTCAAATGTAATTTTAAAACCTTTCCTGTCCAAACTGGACACGCTGAGTAAGTTGCAATTAAGCTTTGGTGCAAACTTAACTTCAGTTATCTTAGTATTAATTGTTTCATGATCTACGTTGAATTTCAAATTCACAGTTCCTGAACCAATTGCCTTTACAATGTTGCCATCAGCAATCTCAATTTCAGAGGTTTCATCCCCATTAATCTCATTAAAATACTCCTTTTCATAACAGAAATGAGAACTCGCTCCACTGTCAAGAATCCACTTATTGCGCTTATTTTCACAATCCTGGACAGCTAAACTCCTCTCCTGCATCAACATGGTTTGCTCATGACTCCCCTTCTTAACACCTTGTGGTTTTGAGGGGTGGGATTCAACTTTATCCCCATTTTGACTCTTGCAGTTCCTTGCTATGTGGTTTTTCCCATTGCATTTAAAACAAATTATTTCTCTAGATGTCTGTCTGGACTTTCCAAAATGCTTGGATGCATAGCTGCTATCCTTCCTCCTTGGATTCCTTTCTTGAGAATCAAGGCTATCTCTGCATTCCTCTCTTAAATGGTTGATAAGCTCATTAAAAGTTAAATCCTTTGTGTGATCCATTATACTTTTAAATGGAGCAAACGTAGGTCCCAATGATGCAAGCATAAACGTTACTTTAGTCACATCATCAAAGGCTCTGGGAGTAAGGGCAATTCTTTGAACAATCTCAGAAAAATTCTTAAAATGCTCTGTAAACTCTTCTCTAGAATTCATCTTCAACTTGAGTAACTTATCCAACAAGTATCTATAGGAACTCTCTGTAGATTGTGCATAAATGCGTTCAATGTCCTCTAGGATCTTAGATGCATCATCTTCAAAATTTATCATTGATAGATGCTCATTCCTCAAACTGCTCAAAATTATGTGCTTGGCTTCATCATTTTTAATACTCCAAGCTTCTATCTTAGCTAAAGCTTCTGCATCGGTTCCTGTAGGCTTTTCTTCCTTAATGGCCTGCAGAACACGCCTAGCAGCAAGATAAACTAAAACGCGCTGCTTCCACTGCACAAAATTATTGTCATCCAGCAGCATAAAACTTGGTCTTGCCTCACTATCAAAACTGGAGCTTGCCATCTTAAAACTTCAAAAATTTCCAAAATTCAAAAATCTTTCAAAAATCAAATTCAAAATCTCAAAAATATCTTCACTACCTCTGAGCTTTCTCAGTGCTGTAAACTCTGAGGGAGGGGAGGGGTAGTTAATCCCCCAAGCACACTGCAGAACAAAGAGACCATGTGCTCAACCAGGAAATCCTAACTGGAAAAATCCTACAGAGTTCAAAATCACAATCCAAATCAATCCTTCAAAAATACACAAAATACGCAACTCTGGGCCGCAATAACCCTATGTGGGAATGTTCAGGAATGTGGATGAGGAGATATTGTTTAATATATCCTATCCCCGCTTGCGCTAGCAAGCACAAAACTTTAGCAGAGTAAAACATTCCCCTTTTGCAAAATACACAGCAGAAGAACGTTTGCGCAGGCTTGATTTAAGCCACTAAAATAAAGTGTATTTTCCTGGTATTTCCCCTTTTTCCCTCTTAAAAGAAAAGACACAACACAATGCTCTTAAAAGTATAAAAGATGTTTACTTACAAGCATCTCGAGGTACAGCACACTCAAGAGGTAGACTTGCTTAGTTAAAAGGTAATATATACATTGTGAAGTTCACTTATAAGAAGTGAGACTCCATCTCATCTCTCTCTCTAGGCTGGAGGCCTTGAGGGAGAGACTCACTAAGATGTGTGTAGTCCAAGAGGTCTGGTCCAAGAGAGGGGAAATGGCTGTTTCCTTCAGGATTTATCTGCCACTTCCTCAACTCATTTGCATGTGAAGGAAGAGGAAACTACGCTTAGTCATATCCTCCTCCTCAGTCCTCCAAGTGGACTATCTAGGGATTGTTGTGACTTGACTGCACTTAACCCTTTGCATCCCACACACTAGTCATCACATACAGCTCCCAAGCTAAAACAGTACAACGCATCATCAGAGATCTACAGCCTCTCCTGGACAATGACCGCTCCCTTTCTCAAGCTCTGGGAGGAAGACCTTTCATTGCCTACAGACAGCCACCCAATCTTAAACAACTCCTCACCCACAATAATACAACCACCAGACTTAACATGGACACTGGTACCAGAGCCTGCAATAAACCCAGATGCCAACTTTGCTGCCACATACACCCAGACAACACCATTACTGGCCCCAACAACATCCAACATACCATCTCAGGACTATTTAATTGCTCATCCTCTAACATTGTGTATGCCATCAAATGCCAACAGTGCCCTTCAGCTCTCTATATTGGACAAACAGGCCAAACCCTACGCCAAAGGATAAATGGACATAAATCTGACATCAGGAACCAGAAGACAGAAAAACCAGTAGGAGAACACTTCAATCTCCCAGGACATTCTATACAAGATCTCAAAGTAGCTGTCTTACTACAAAAGAATTTCAGAAATAGACTGGAAAGAGAAGTTGCTGAATTGCAACTTATCACCAAGCTCAAAACCATGGAGGGACCTGGTTTGAACAGAGATATCGGGTTCTTATCTCATTATACATGATAAGCGATCTTCAGCCATCTCAACCCTTGCTTTTTCATGCAAAACCATTTGCAGTCGTTTGCGATCATCAACAGCTATCAGTCAGTCAATCACCCATTTCCACCACCCTTCTGAGTGATCCCCCCTCCCCATCCCCACCCCTCCCCACCCCTTCTCTACATAAGTGCCTGGAAACTTCCATTTCACTGTATCTGAAGAAGTGTGCATGCACACGAAAGCTCATACCAAAATAAAAACTTAGTTGGTCTTTAAGGTGCTACTGAAGGAATTTTTTTATTTTACCATTTTAAACAGTCATGGTTTCCCATAGAGAATCCTGGGAGCCACAGTTTCTTCGGAGTGCTGAGAGTTGGGAGAAGACCCCCATTCCTTTCCCAGGGCTACAGTTCCTAGTGCGGTTTAACGAACAATCCTTCCTCCTGGTGAACTCTGGGAATTGTAGCTTTTCAGAGGAGATGGGGGGGGATCTCCTCCTCACAACTCTCAGCACCCTTAACTACAACTCCCAGCATTCTCGGGGTGCGGGGGGGGAGGGAGTCATGGCTACTCAAAGTGGAATCGTAGCGCTTTAAACGTATGGTCTGGATGTCGCCCAGCAGGGAGATGTCAGCCTACGAGGAACATTCTGAGCTTCCTTCTGAGCTTCCTGCTGCCTTTTCCTGCAGAAACCTGAATGTTTGCTGCAAGGCATAAATCACTTCTGTGGTTTGAGAAGCCTAAAATATGCCATAAAATTCAGTTTTGAGAAGCCTAATCAAGGCATTGACAGACATCAATCAAAGTTTCTCCAATTCCATCACTGTAATTGTCTCCTTTTTCTTCTTCTTTCAGCATCTGAAGGAGGTCATTTTAAGGGGGAAATGCCATTTTTTTCAGCCTTATGGGCTCCCACCTCTCCCTTCACACCTTAATTCACCTCCTGCAGCTGCTTTTCCCATCCCCTGCAGAGACAGACTGGAATTTCACAGTGCTTGCATAATGGTTTCTAATGTTCCTCCTTGAAGGAAGTCTCTCTCTCTCTCTCTCTCTCTCTCTCTCTCTCTCTCTCTCTCTCTCTCTCTCTCTCATTGCAGCAAGAACCAGGAGGCATGTTGTGATGATGATGATGCAGAGCTTCCCTACTCCAAAAAAGACCCTCACAAGGGAGGGAGAGGAAAGTTTCACCCCACATTGCTACATGAGTGTTTTCACCTGAGTGAAAACCTTTACCTTTTACCTTTCAAGAGAATTTGTCACTAGAGGCAACCACATTCAAACAAGTTTTTGCAAGTTCAAAGCTCTGCACATGCATACTCTCAACAAACCTTACAAAGGTGGGCCAATATTATTATATTGTTGCATTCGGGGGGGGGGGGGTAATACCTAAGACCACCTAGTAAAGCAAGAATTGAGCCTCAGACTATGAAGCCCACACACTTCTGCCAGCCATCAATAATATTAGAGAGCACACTCCCAAAACCTTACAGGAATTATTATGTGAGTTAATTCAGGTAATTTTACATGGTTTTATTCATTCTCCAGAGGCTGTGTTATGATAAGGGGAGAAGGCCAGAGCCCCAATTCAGATCGCATGTTCCATGAACAAATAGTCTCTGCCTTTCCAAGTAGCACCAGGAATAACTCCTGTTTGTGTAAATACTAAACTACAGCGACCAATGGCTTGGCTTCGTACAAGGCTGTTTCCTTGGTTCCTAATCCCCTTGCCAGATGTCTTCCAGAGCATCAGGGCTCCCTGTGGGGGGGGGATCTGCAAAGCCAACACTACAACGGTAGGCCAATTCACACAACTAAAGACACACATTGTGACTATGGCTTGAGTAAAGGTACCCCTGACCATTAGGTCCAGTCGTGGACGACTCTGGGGTTGCAGTGCTCATCTCGCTTTACTGGCCGAAGGAGCTGGCGTTTGTCCGCAGACAGCTTCTGGGTCATGTGGCCAGCATGACTAAGCCGCTTCTAGCGAAACCAGAGCAGCACACGGAAACACTATTTACCTTCCCCGCTGGTACCTATTAATCTACTTGCACTTTGACGTGCTTTCGAACTGCTAGGTTGGCAGGAGCTGGGACCGAGCAATGGGAGCTCACCCCGTTGCGGGGATTTGAACCGCCGACCTTCTGATCGGCAAGCCCTAGGCTCAGTGGTTTAAGCCACAGTGCCACCTGCGTCCCACATGGCTTGAGTACAGTCATACCTTGGTTTAAGTACTCCGCGGACCTGTCTGGAACGGATTAATCCACTTTCCATTACTTTCAATGGGAAAGTTCGCTTCAGGTTAAGTACGCTTCTGGTTAAGTACAGACTTCCGGAACCAATTGTGTACTTAAACCGAGGTACCACTGTAGTTCCATGCAGTTATGAGCCAGTGATTCAATTCGCTGCTCAGCTCTGATCTAAACAGGCAAAACATGTGACCAAAAAATTGGTGGGATAAAAGAAAGTGAAGATAGGATGTTCAGGGGCTGGTGGGTTTGGAGTGAAAAATTTTTAGAAAGCAACTGAGGGCAATGCCTTCTGAAATGTCCAAAGCCACAGGGCCAGGGTTGCGGGAGGCTGAGCAAGATTTCTAAAAGCCAAAGGTGGAGTTGGTGCTGTGCCCTAATTGGCTCCTTTCCTCCATCCCCGTAGCTAATAAATAGGAATAAATACTCCGCTGTGGAGTTTGCAACCTAAATCTTGCAAAATAGTCAGCCTTGTTGTTCTCTTTCTTCCACCCCTTTGCAAAGCATGATGCCTGTGCTCAGGAGAGCTTTTGCTACACATGAATCACAGCTGGGTTTGGATTTGCTGGTTGTTCTATGTACAATTTGCATGGGAATATCTCCCAACTGGGGACTTTCAGAATGATGCTAATGAATAATTATGCCTTTCTCCCGAGAGCAGTTGTTGTTGTTGTTTTAATTGAGGTGGTCTAGGAAGAAGAAGAAGAAGAAGAAGAAGAAGAAGAAGAAGAAGAAGAAGAAGAAGAGGAGGAGGAGGAGGAGTTTGGATTTGATATCCCGCTTTATCACTACCCGAAGGAGTCTCAAAGCGGCTAACAATCTCCTTTCCCTTCCTCCCCCACAACAAACACTCTGTGAGGTGAGTGGGGCTGAGAGACTTCAAAGAAGTATGACTAGCCCAAGGTCATCCAGCAGCTGCATGTGGAGGAGTGGAGACGCGAACCCGGTTCACCAGATTACGAGTCTACCACTCTTAACCACTACCCCACACTGGCTCTACCACTACACCCCTAGAAAGGGGTTAGTAAACCAACATAGCATAACTCCAACAACTACTCTGAGGCCTGGGCAGTGGAGTAGGGTTGCCACGTTTCAAACAGTGAAAATTTGGGCAGAAAGGTTGTTGAGCTTGTTTTAAACATGGACTGCCATGTGTCCTGATTTTCCCGGACATTTGGGCGATTTCCACCCAGACACTGCTGGCGAATATGGTATTCCTGATATGTCCAGGAAATTTTAGACGTATGCCAACCCTACAGTGGAGGGATGTATGGGGTGTCAGGGGAGAGGTAGTACATTGTGCTCCTTTTGGGTTTGTTTGTCCACCTTTGGTCTCCACCCCTACACTCAGCTCTCGCCTGTGGCTCCTAGAAGCTGTCAGCATGCAACAGTGGCCACACCCCAGGAAACGGCTTCACCTTGCTGGCTAAACCATGTGAAGACAGGCTCTGGTGGATTGAGTGGATGAGACCAAGAGTGGGTCCAACGGTCAAGAAGGTGGTTTCTACACAAGTTGTAGAGAGAAGTGAGGGGCAAAAAATGGGGCTCATCAACCTGGGAGGGTAGCCCGTTTAGAATAATGAAAACCCTTATCCTAAACCTCCACTACCTTGGGGGATATCTTCAGGAAAAGGCTAAGGCAGGCACCCCCAATCTGTGGCCCTCCAGATGTTTTGGCCTACAACTCCCATGATCCCTAGCTAACAGGACCAGTGGTCAGGGATGATGGGAATTGTAGTCCAAAACATCTGGAGGGCCGAAGTTTGGGGATGCTTGGGCTAAGGAGTCAACCCTACACAAATCTGGAGTGGAGTTCCTAAGACGGATGGATGACTCCAAGCTGGTGCCAAGCGTATTGCTCTGCTTTCCTTTGGACCCCATCAGTGAGTCCGAGAAGGGCGTCTTGTCATTTGGGCAGCCCGGGACCTCCATCCACACTGCCCAGGCTTGCACCCCAGGGAGGTCACTTTGGTGCTGCTAACACAGCAGTTTGACTTCACCCCCGGAGGCATACTCCATTGTCTCTCGAGACAGGCAGGTGCCAACAACAACAGGGCAGTGGGACAAGGAGGTGCAGGCAAAATTCATGGGTGGTAATCAAGTCATATAGCTTCAAGCTAAAATCAGGCCAGGAAAGGAAGGGAAAGCTGCAGTGGAAATATCCCAAGAGTGCACAACACCTTTGGCGGCAGGCAGAAAAAGCATACAGAATTAAAGGAAATGTAACATTAACATCAGCCACTACAGTAATAATGTTCAGCACTTATCTTGCTCTTTCCATCTTCAAAGTGATTTACAAACGTTAACTAATTAATTAATCTCCCTGTCCTCCCTATCTATAAAATGCAAAATCATGGGTAGGCTGAGAAAGAAGATAAGATCCTTGGAGTTTGGGTAAAAGGCAGAGAATGAAAGAGAAAGAGAGAGGGAGATAGCATGCAAGGAACCAAGGAACCAAGTGGCTGGTAATTGCAATCTAGCAGTAAAAACCGAGATGAGTTCCAAGCACATATTTGCTCCTGGCTGGGCCCCCCTCTGCCATGTTCAGTTGCAAGTTCCAGAAAATGAACGTGTATGCGCAGACATACATTAACAGTTCTGGGCCTTCTTCACATGTTAGCCCTCTTCTTCCTCAGTTAAATCTCTGTTGCATGAGGTGGCAAATCTTAATTCTAAAGTAAGGTTGCCATATTTCAAGAAGTGAAAATCCGGACACAAAATTTTAAGCAAATTTGCCAAATTCTGACACAGGTTGCCATACCCATGTATGGGATTTTTAAAAAATGATTTTCAAAAATTCTGCCCGGACGCTATTATTGACGGATGAATCCTGGATATGTCGGAAAAACCCAGATGTAGCCCTACCTAAACCCACTTACCTGAGAGTAAGCGCTACAGCGTGCAAAAGGACTTATTACTGAGCAGATGTGGTTAGGATTGTGCTGTCAGAGGCTCTCCCTACATCATATGTATTCCTCAAGGTTTCTGAACTTAACTGAACTGGACGAAATGAGCTCATAGATTGGGAGTCCTGTCTTTGGAAAGAAGATTCCAACTGAGTGGAAGGCAGCTGCATTTAGGTAGCTTCTGGGTTTGTTACCATTGTAGGGTGTTCTAGGGTGATGTACGCATTCTATCCATTTAAAATTTCTTTTTTAGTTATTTGGATCACGCTTTCGAAAGAGTTAGCAAAGCAGCTTATCCCCAAAAGAAACTATGCGAACAGCAAAGCAGTAAAAGCAAACGAAAACAAGTCAATAAAATCAGTCCCAAAATGTCTTCTGAAGTAGGAGGCTTTCAGACTGAGCTTGTGTTCTCTGCCCCTTAAGAGACTTCTGCAGCTATGGTGTCCAAAAAAGAGCCGTCTCTGCTCCTTGCCACTCTCATCCTCCTTGACAATGGGCCCAAAGGAAAGGGCCTCCCTTGCCAATCTTAACATTCATCTGCACACAAGTACTTACTCATATAACCTGGTCCTAGGTCTTAAAGGTTGATAGCCACTTCTTAAATTGGAAACAAAGTGGGAACCAGTGTAATTGTGGGGTTGGTTTAATGCGCTCCAACCATCTTGCTTCTTATCAGCATCCTAGCAATTACTTTATACCAGGTGCGGTTTTTGAACCAGCCTCAGTTTGACGACGACGACGACGACAACAACAACAACAACAACAACAACAACAACAACAACAACTTATTTATACCCCGCATATCAACAACAACAACAACAACAACTTATTTATACCCCGCATATCTGGCTGTGTTTCCCCAGCCACTTTGGGCAGCTCCCAACAGAATATTAAAAACATGATTAAAAACTTCCCCAAACAGGGCTGCCTTCAGATGTCTTCTAAAAGTAACAACAACAACAACAACAACAACAACAACAACAACAACAACTTATTTATACCCCGCATATCTGGCTGTGTTTCCCCAGCCACTTTGGGCAACTCCCAACAGAATATTAAAAACATGATAAAAACTTCCCCAAACAGGGCTGCCTTCAGATGTCTTCTAAAAGTCATATAGTTGTTTATTTCCTTGACATCTGATGGGAGGGCGTTCCACAGGGTGGGCGCCACTACCGAGAAGGCCCTCTGGCTGGTTCCCTGTGGATTGATGTCTTGCAATGAGGGTACTGCCAGTAGGCCCTTGGAGCTGGACCTCAGTGTCCAGGCTGGACTCTGGGGGTGGAAACGGTCCTTCAGGTATACAGGGATTTCCCAATTTCCCCATTCCTCCCATTGAAAAAAAGAAGAAAAGGGACTTCCCCTCTTCAAAGACCATAAGCACTGTGAAGGCCAATTTTCTGCTGCTATTCCAAGCAGACCTGGCTCCAGCATGGGCAACTATGAGACCTTCCAAGTCTCTTTTTCCTCTCCAAGAGTTTGTGAAAGGTAATGTCTGGGTTAAACACGGCACCTGAGTAATGGCTTATTTTCCATGTCTGATACCTTCAGATCTTTCCCTGCCCACCGTTTGTTGGGGTTCTTAGATCAAAAGGTTTAGAGTAGGTATGAAGTGCCTTCAATCCTTTTCCTTTGTGAATCTGAAAGAGGCAGCTGGGTCTCCATCCTGCAGGCTCTCTGCATTCCTTAGCAGCAGAGATCATACTCCCCCCCCCCCCCCGTTTTCATCCTGGCTTTGCTTTTCAAAGGCAGGGAGTTGGCACAGACATTTGGCAGGTGCTCAGGGATTATGTGAGATTAGGTCGCCATTAGCACCTATTTCATGTTTCACTTTTTGCCTTGTCCTGTCACCCCCCTTGCCCACCATCCTGAGGGGGGGGGGCGCGGCGGCTAGAGAGTATCTGAAGGAGTGTGCATGCAACACGAAAGCCCATACCAAAATAAAAAACTTACTAGTTGGTCTTTAAGGTGCTGCTGGAAGGATTTTTTTTAATTTTGTTTCGACTACGTCATGGCTACCTACCTGTAAACAGATCCTCTTGAAATGGGTGGGGTGGGGTGTGTTTCAATGAGGATTGTGGATGTAGAAAAGCTACAAAAACTGGATAGCTTCAATAACTCCTGTTCTTAGGTCTTGCTCTTTTTATTGCAACACACGTAAGATTTTTACTGAACCCTTTTTGCAGAAATCCCCAAGTTGATTGGATGCACTTAATGCTTTTTTCTACTCCTTTCAGATCAGAACACACCCATCTCTTCCAGGGTGGCTAAATATTGTGCCGCACCGCAGTATGCAGGGATTAATTTTCACAAACATATAATTTTGCTTTTCATGCCTGCCGTTTTATAGTATGATGATCCAGCTATTAGCAATTTTATTGCTGTGGGTTTCTATTTTGTTTTGTCAGGTGTTATTTTATATATCTGCACCAAAGTTTCTTTCTGGTCACTGATCATAACAATCGACTGATTGAAAAGCCCTAAATTTCCCCCACTCCACAACTGCAATACAGACATTCAAGGGTTGCTTGCTGCTGCTAAAAAAAATCATACCAGGGTGCCGGGGGGGGGGATTAGCCTGTGGTCTAAACCAGTGGTCCTCAACCTTGGGCCTCCAGATGTTTTGAGACTACAATTCCCATCATCCCTGACCACTGGTCCTACTAGCTAGGGATCATGGGAGTTGTAGGCCAAAAACATCTGGAGGCCCAAGGTTGAGGACCACTGGTCTAAACCACTGAGCCTCTTGGGCTTGGCGATCAGAAGGTTGGCAGTTCGAATCCCTACGATGACGCGAGCTTCCTTTGCTCTGTCCCAGCTCCTGCCTAGCAGTTTGAAAGCACACCAGTGCAAGTAGATAAATAGGTACCACTGTGGCAGGAAGGTAAACGGCGTTTCCGTGTGCTCTGGTTTCCGTCACGGTGTTCCGTTGCGCCAGAAGTGGTTTAATCCTGCTGGCCACATGACTCGGAAAGCTGTCTGTGGATGAACGCCAGCTCCCTCGGCCTGAAAGCGAGATGAGCGCCGCAACCCCACAGTCGCCTTTGACTGGACTTAACCGTCCAGGGATCCTTTATCTATACCAGGGAAACAAACTTGAATAAAATATTGGGGAGGTAGGTAAGCCGCACCCCATATAGTCAGTCATGGGACACAGCACACAAACACTATTTGAATGGGAATTCCCCTCAACTTTGAAGGGGTCAGCCCCCTCAAACATTTTATTGGGAGGGCCAAAGGGACCTCAGCCCCTAGGATTCCTATGGAGTATACATATTATCAGTTATTTTATTTTATTTGCACAGTGCCATCAATGCACATGGCTCTTCTTCGTTTCCTAGAGGTATGCAGCATGAGAAAGCAATATCCGCCCTCACCCCTCCCTTCAGGTGGGCAGGGTTTGAGACACCGTGCGGGGCTTACCTGGCTGGTGCCACCCACCTGAGCACCTTGGCCTATGACCGCCACCTGGCCAGGTAGGACAAAGGGCGCCTGGCCGGAGGGGGCGGAGTAAGGCCAAAGAAAGGAGCCAGAGCACATTGGAGAAGCCTCTTTGTTCTTTCTTCCTTCTGGAGTCAGAAGTGTGGGGTGGTCACACCAACTCTTTTGCCACTCCCACCACTATCGTACGGCTCCCAATTGGCCAAGCAAGAAGCCGTATCAGAGTTCAATGACATATTCAGTCGGGGGAGGGACAAAGCAGAGTGTGGCAGAGCTTAAGAAGAGGCCTGAGAATGAGATTAAGAGTAGCGTGGTAGACCCCTAGGCCAGATGTTCCTCAACCTGGAGCCATTTATTTAAAAGCATAAAGATATGTTTCTGCTAATTACCTTCTTCCAGAAAACCCTCTTCCAAAACAGATTCATTGCTGCACAGCTCGACGAAAGGTGCATCAAACACAACCTCCGCATTTTCAATGACCAGCAGCTATCAGCTGAAGATATATTCAAAATATAAAACAGGACTATGTGTTTCTGCATGCCGAGAGGATTTTCTGCAGAAGAGGAGGTCTGGAACCTTTAACTACCTTTTAACGGCTAAGTAAGAATTCTAATTTTTAAAAAGTTTTTTAAAATTGATTTAAACCAAGTTATGAATGAAAAAGCACCAAGTTTCCTCTATGGCTTTCCATTTTCAGTGGTGGATGTAGATCTACCCCACCCCTTGATTTTAAGATGTTGGTCTATGCTAGAAATGGATTGCAAGAAACCACATCTGGGCCAAACATGGCACGTATACCAAAGTTGTACATTTTGCCAGACCACTTTATGTTCAGAAACCCAAGCTAATTTTTTTTAAAATAATAAAAAACACATGTTCATTTTTTCAGATACAGTGGTACTTCTGGTTAAGAACGTAATTCATTCCGGAGGTCCGTTCTTAACCTGAAACTGTTCTTAACCTGAGGTACCACTTTAGCTAATGGGGCCTCCCGCTGCCGCCGCTGCATAATTTCTGTTCTCATCCTGAAGCAAAGTTCTTAACCCGAGGTACTATTTCTGGGTTAGCGGAGTCTGTAATGTGAAGCGTCTGTAATGTGAAGTGTTTGTAACCTGAAGCGTTTGTAACCCGAGGTACCACTACCCTGTTTCTCCGAAAATAAGACGTAGCCATAAAATAAGCCGTAGCAGGATTTTTAAGCATTCAAGGAATATAAGCCATACCCTGAAAATAAGACATAGTAATAGGCGCAGCAGCAATGCCGGCCGCGGCAGGAGAAGGAGGAAAAAATAAGATATCCCCTGAAAATAAGTCATAGTGGGGGGTTTTTTTGAGGAAAAATAAATATAAGACGGTGTCTTATTTTCGGAGAAACACGGTATATTAGAGGGTGCATATACAGTTTGGTCTCTCTAGGAGTGCTGCAGATTTTTCTGACACAATCAAGCAAAAACGTTCCTTTTTAACCAGGCCTTTGATTGATATGATTTAGATCCCGTGCACTTTTAAAATGTGTTTTTTGGTGGTGGTAGTGGGGCTACTGGGTAGTTGTTTTCATTTTGATTATGTATTTTGTGGTTTTATATCTCGATTTTATTCTGTTAACTGCCCTGAGACCCCTGGGTATACGACGGTATTTAATTCAATAAATAATAATAACAATCCCACTAGTTGGTCACCAATGTAATAAAAGTGCAAGGGGCAAGGCCTCTCTCTCCTATGGCCCCAATCTTTCATTTGGGGGACATGAAATAATTCTATTCCATGCCAAGGGGAATTCTGAGCTCCACACATCACCTCCCATCCTGTTTCCCCCAAAAGAGAAGGGTCTCTAGTGTGCTAATGAAATAAAACCAAAGTGAAGACAGCTCCTGTAGATATGTCCATAGATTTATTTCTTTAAATCACTTTATATATTTATACTATTTTTTCCCCAAAACAAACCATCCGACACACTCTCACACGCCCCCTCCCCACCCCTGATCCCAGGAAAGCAAATGATTCGAGATGTCGAGCTGCGTCCCAGAGCAAATGTCCCAGGATCTGCTCGCAGAACTAAAGTGGCTATCAGCTGCCAGATTCATTTCCACCCAAGCTTCCACAATATTCTGTTGGGTGCAAAGATAACTGAAACAGAGGTCACTTTATGGCTCTTTAAAATGCACCCCACACGAGGATGGGGACAGGGAGAGACAGAGAAGAGGGAAAGCAAAAAGAAGAAGAAGAAGAAGAAGAAGAAGAAGAAGAAGAAGAAGAAGAAGAAGAAGAAGAAGAAGAAGAAGAAGAAGAAGAAGAAGAAGAAGAAGAAGAAGGCGGAAAATAAGTGGGAAGGATTATGAGAGAGCAGTGGAAGGCGAGAATGGATGAAAGTATCAGGGCAGGAGCAAAATGGAAAGAGCAAACTACATGCAAGGGGGGAGAGAGAAAGAGAGACTGGGAAAGGGGGAAGGGGTTGCACAGAGAGACATCCAGGTTAGAGAAGAAAGCATCACACGTGGGACACCTGCCGTCCTCCCCAGCCAAAGGTACTGCTAGTTCGACTTGGACCAGATCTTTGCACTGCCTCGGAGCCTGCAGAGAAGGAAAAGGTGTTAGAATGAGCGCCGACAGGAATTTCGTAGACAGTACATGGTTAATGTAATGGGTCGCGGGTGGCGCTGTGGGTTAAACCATGAACCCTAGGGCTTGCCGATCAGAAGGTCGGCGGTTTGAATCCCCGCGATGGGGCGAGCTCCCGTTGCTCAATCCCAGCTCCTGCCAACCTAGCAGTTTGAAAGCACGTCAAAGTGCAAGTAGATACTGTAAATAGGTACAGCTACAGCAGGAAGGTAAACGGAGTTTCCGTGTGCTGCTCTGCTTCACCAGAAGTGGCTTAGTCATGCTGGCCACATGACCCGGAAGCTGTACGCCGGCTCCCTCAGCCAATAACACGAGATGAGCGCCGCAACTCCAGAGTCGGTCACGACTGGACCTAATGGTTAGGGGTCCCTTTACCTTACATAGTTAATAATCACTGAGCCCCAAGGTAAGGGAGCTGAACTGCAGGTGAACCTCAAGTGGTCTGTGTGTGTCTGCTTTTCTAGCCAATGCGCAGAGAGAAGATGGCCAGCCTTGAACAGAATTCCACCTCACCCTTTGCCTTTGGAAGCTTTTTTGCTGGCTTGGCGCTGGTTGGTACCCGGAGCAGGCTCCCGGAGTTCAGAGAGATGCTGCTCCGGATCCTGGGATGTCGCTGCAGCGGCAGCTGCTGTTGTCACTTTAATTGTCTTCTTCAGATTTGCAACCTGCTGGGGCAAGAGGGCAGGGGGAGTGGGGGGGGGGGAGAGAAACAAGGAGAACAAAATTAAAGTGCCCAATTTAAAGCAAACAAACAACAGCATAGTTCATTACCCTGGAGGCAAAAAAATCCCATGTATGCACCAAGAATACAGGAAAGTTCTCTCCTGGCAGCTCAAGGAGAAGGTGGCTAGGCTATGCCTCACCAGACTTAACTGAAGGATGTTATCTTCTCTCAACACCCCATCCAAGGTGTCCGGCTTCTGATTTAGGAGGGATCTGTCTCTGCAAATGTTTCTACAGAGTCCTCTGGGGTCCTGCATAGTTTGCTGCAGGGACTTTCCATTTAAACTGAGGCTGCATATTTGTGTGTCATCTGATGTCATAATGATGTCAGATACTGATGATTAGGTTGTCAAAGTTGGCCCGCAGGAGTGGGAGTGATAAGGATATGGCCTGCCAAGCCAAGAAAGTCCCCCATCCCTGCTCTACATACAGTTTATGACAGGAGAACTAATTCCAGTGTACTGGAAGAAGCAAAGATCACCAGGATTGAAGTGATGATTCTTCAACATCCACTTTGTTGGACTAGTCATGTTGTGCAGACGGCTGATTATCGTCTTCCAAAGCAACTACTCTATTCCCAACTTAAAAATGGAAAGTGTAATGCTGGTGGTCAACAAAAGAGGTTCAAAGACTCCCTCACGGCAAGTCTAAAAAAAATGTAGTAAACACCGACAACTGGGAAACACTGGCCTGTGAGCGCTCCAATTGGAGAACAGCCTTTACCAAAGGTGTCATGGGTTTTGAAGATGCTCAAACTCAGGATGAAAGGGAGAAACACGCTAAGAGGAAGGCACACTTGGCAAAACCCTCACCATGATCAACTCCCGCCCGGAAACCTATGTCCCCACTGTGGAAGATGTGTCATTATGGACTCACTTTTGAAACCGTGTTTATGGAAGACAATCTTACTCAGCTACAAGTGATTGCTGAAGAAGAAGAAGAAGAAGAAGAAGAAGAAGAAGAAGAAGAAGAAGAAGAAGAAGAAGAAGAAGAGAGAATTGCATCTCTGAGGGAGAGTATACCTTAGCCACTCAGTGTTCCAGGAGTATAAATGCAGAATATAACCTATGTTTCACCACCATGTTAGATACCACGGAGAAGCTCTACCTCAGCCCTGCTCGCTCACCTCACTCTCAATCTGCTGCTTGAGACCCAACTGCTGCTCTTTGTGCTGATTAGCCCGGCTCACTTGTTCTTCGATGCTCGAAAGGACGACCTCACAGCCCTGGCACCTGTAAGAGGCAGGCAAAAGGTGAACAAGGCAGGACAGAGGCCTACAAAGCAACGAGCAGGTGAACACCTGATAAGAGAAGCACAAAGGCTTAGAGAAGGAGGAGGAACACAGGCATCAAAATACAATTCTGTAGAATTATAGGAAGCAAGGAAATGGGAAAGATGGCAGAAGAACATGGGATTTAACATACAGGGCTGCAATACATACATAAAAATGCCACCATTAAGTTTTGCCATGGGCAGGGCCAGGGTTGTTTATGCCACAATCCCACTGAAAAAGCTCAGGGTGCAATTACCGAAATTCAGCTTCTGAAGCATCTCAGCTTTTAATTTAAAATAAACCACAAACACACATACAAAGTTGTCAGCTCTTACTGCTATAGTGTACGCTTTTACTGTGCAACCTTCCAGAGAACAAAAGGTTAACAAGATACAAATCCCACAATTAAAACGGAAACTTAAGCAATAAACATAGAATTCAAATATGCCAATGGGCTTGTCCGATATTGAAACATCACTGCAGCAGCTCACGGCCAAGTCTGAAATAGTTTTTGCTCAGGTTCTAGAGGCTGCCAAGGTACAGAAGGAACCCTATGCGTCACATAAACACCTGAAACTTGGCTTTCCTGAAATGAAATTGAACTGTAAGAGGGCTACTACAGCACAAAGAAATTTGGAGAGCTGGCTCGAGTAAAGAGCAGCATAGCATATAAAATGGAAGGCCTTCCAACTCAGAAGCACCACAAATACAAATTCACGGTGCAAATGTGACCCAGTGGTTTTTATCTACCATTGATTGTGGCAGCTTGTATGGTGCAGAAGGGAAAGCAAAATGCCATGAAAGCTCATCTGAGGCTGATGAAAACAGCAACAGCCAAGTAAGAGGTTCTGTTACACTCATATTTTCGGTACCAGCTTGGGGGGGGGGAGGAGAGATTTTAAAATAATTATCAATAGGTGTTATGGTTAAAGCCCAATCTCAAAAGTTTGAATATCAGCTTGTAGAGGAGCTGAGGATCTGCAGAGCCAAAGTAGGGTGTAAGGTACCTGATGACCCATATCATAACACAGTTTTGATAAGTGGCTATCTGGGGTGTTTATCTGATTCTTCAGCATGGCATTAAGTACAGTACATGGGTTGTAGTTAAGGGGAGCCCCATCCCTGCCCCAACCCAAGCTGCTGGAATACAGCATCAGCAAAAGGTAAGCCTGGGTCCCTGATATCTGAGGGCTGGCCCTTCTTCCACCTGCTAACAAGCAGTGCCAACAAGCTTTTGTTTTGTTTTGCAACCTGGGAATCGTCCCAGCTTTCAGTTGTTTTGTTTTGTTGCTCATACATGTTCCTGATCCTTGGAGTAAAGAGAACATACTGCTTTAAATGCGTTGTAGCTTTTTGTGGGGAACTAACAAAGGGAGATGTTCAGGAATGACAAAGTTTGGTGTATGAAGCTACATAGCCAATCTCACATTATACAATGGTGCCTTGCTTAACGAATGCCCTGCTTAACGAAATTTCCGCTTAACGAAAGGATTTTTCGAGCGGAGGTTGCCTCGCTAGATGAATTCGTTTTTATGAAAAATTCGTCTAGTGAATCGCGGTTTCCCATAGGAATGCATTGAAATTCAATTAATGCGTTCCTATGGGCAAAAAAAAAATTCAAAAGAATTTCAATGCATTCCTATGGGATTCGCTAGACGAATTTTTCGTTATAAGAAAAGACCCGTGGAACAAATTGAATTCGTCAAGCGAGGCACCACTGTAACACAAAACGGTTAGCAAAAGAAACACAGGGTGGACACTGTGGAGCACCCAACAGTATGGCACCGAGGAGGAAGAAAGAGTTGCTATTGTTAGATTCCGCCCTGCAATCAAGATTACGTCTAGTTCCTTCTGTCAGAAGATCTCGGTTACAGCATACCCCACTGGTCTGTGCTTGGCCCATGTAAGTTCACAGAGTCTTCCTTACCATTCCTGAAGGGTGCGAGTGATGGCGCTGAGTTCCTCCCTGCGGATGTCCCTCCCAATGCTGTAATCGACCTCTAATCGCTGGTTGCGTTGGTCCAGGCTCCCCCGCAGTACATCTGCGTACACGGCCTCAATCACCAAGTCCTCTAGCTGACGCACATTCTTCAGCTGAAGCTGCTCCAGCAGCACTGCGTACGGAATGCACTGTGGGTGGTGGTGGGGATACAAGCTGGCGTGAGGTGCAATCCCCCCAAATAATGAGGAGGACAGGCAATATAACAAGAGGCACATTTTTTACCTTCAGCTTGGAAGCCAATGTGACAACAGACAGATGGCGCAATTTGTTCTTCTGAGCCTCTGTTAACGGAGGCAGATTCCCAGCTTCAGCTGCTCTCGGGAGACAGAAAGAATAGCTATTATCACAGCAGGTTCAATTCCCTCAAATCTTCGTTGCCAGCTTTGGATTAGGTTCCACTGTCTCTTTCCATGCTCCATCTTTTTTTCCAAAATTCTATTGCCCAGTACTTTATTTTGGGTCCGTCTCAGAGGCCCTGCTCTCAAACTGCTAAGGTAGGTTCTCCCCTTCAACAATGGGCAAACATTTACATAAGCAGAACACATACATACACAGTGATCTTCCCCCCCCCCCCACAAACATCCAGTAATCCTACTCTCTCTCTCTCTCTCTCTCTCTCTCACACACACACACACACACACACACACTTTTTGGGATATAGACCCTGAAAGTAACAAATCCAGAGGAGGCCAGCAAGTCTAAATAAATGCAGCTTCTGCGTTTCAGAACATCTAACCCACCCCATTCAAATAATGTTTGATGTTATCGCTACCAGTAAATGTTAAGGTAAAGGACCCTTGGACGGTGAAGTCCAGTCAAATGGGACTATGGGGTGCAGCACTCATCTCGCTTTCAGACCGAGGGAGCTGGTGTTCATCCACGGCTTTCCGGGTCATATGGCCAGCATGACTAAACCACTTCTGGCACAATGGAACACCGTGACGGAAGCCAGAGCGCACTGAAACGCCGTTTACCTTTCCACCACAGCGGTACCTATTTATCTACTTGCACTGACGTGCTTTCAAACTGCTAGGATGGCAGGAGCTGGGACAGAGCAACGGGTGCTCACTTCATCATGGGGATTCAAACCGCTGACCTTCTGATCGGCAAGCCCAAGAGGCTCAGGTGTTTAGACCACAGTGTCACCTGCATCTAACCACCCCATTCAAACAATATTTGCTGTTATCACTACCACTCCAGAGCCTGTCCAAGAACTGAGAGCCATTCTGCTTATATGCAGCACAAGCCCACCATACTTGGCCAGAGGCAGTAGAAAAAGGAGTTGCAATAAAGAAGTGGAGGATACAAAAATAGAGACGACAGAGCAGATTAGTAAGATCACAAACTATTGGACAACCTCCACAATACTTCAATATCTAATGGCCCCATTTTGTATCCTCATCTCCTTTCTGATCTATAGAAATGTCACCCACATACTTCTCCAATTCTTGATCCTAGGCAGGATTGGTCCTGAGCTGGTACACCCTGATTTAGGCTAAAGGTTTTTATTTTATTTCTCCAGATCCCTTAATTGCATTGGCCCTGCTCTTGCTTTTCTATACCTTCCCTCACAATTAACTATTCCTGTTTCCCAAGAACAAGAGAAAACATACCTAAGTAATCTGAGTATGTCCCATACGCAAAGACTGTGAGCAGGCGGAATACAGCGGAGAACTCACTGTCAGCTAGCTGAAGGAAAGTGGGAAGGGGTGGGTGGGGAGAGAAACACCAGTAGAAGAAACATATGAGAAATTACAAACATTCTATTTGCTTACAAAATCCTTTCCAATCTGTCTCAAAGGCAGGAACAGCACAAGTTTAATTGCTAACGAAACTGAATTTTGCCCTTGCTCTTTTATTACACAGGATTCTTGCTCACAAGAAGAATTCTTGTGTGAATATTCTTGCGGTGAATATTGTGGGCCTGTCTCACAAATGTCCACCCCAGCTGTAGAGCAACTTAGGCCAAGTTCTCAGGAATATGGTAAACCTTTGTATGGGCTATACCGCGCTAGACAAAGGTGGGGGCTCACAAGATGTAGTGTCCCTCCATATAATAATTTTACAGTCCCTGTATGCAGAGAACTAGATGCTCGGCAGAAGAGTTCTAGCACGGTCTCCTCTCAGAAATGCTAGTTTTTTTCTATCATTTACTGACATATGTCTCCACTGCGGCCAAGAATAATCCATTCAAAGGTCTACCACCTCAATGAGAACCAATTGTGAGGAATGTGTTACACACACTCCTCACAACTTTCCTCATCTTGGCTGGCTGCATCTTACAGGTGCTCAAATTGCAACTTTTTATAGCTGAGAAAATGCAATCCCTGCTCAGCCACAAAGCTTACTGGATGACCATCACTCAGCCTAGCCTCCTACACAGGAAAGATGGGATAAATTTATAATCTAGCCAGATTTTCAAGAAGGCTGAGAGGGTGAAGAGCAGAATACCTATTTTTCCTCCCTGCCACTACAGCAAGCTTTTCTTACTATGTATTAGGATTCTGTGCTGCTGTCATTGAAAAGCATTTAAAAGAACACACTATGACAGTTTAAGAAAATGGTATACTGGCAATGGTTTCCATATTGACTTCTCTGGCAAATGACCCCTAAATATCAGTTATGGACCTTCTAAGCACTGCAGAGGATGCACCATGTAGAGCACTAGCTAGTCCTCACCATAATCCTTGCAAACTAATAGCATGCCATGGAAGACACACTAGCCCTCCCTTAACGCTGCTCATTGTGAGGGAAAATCAGCAGCCCTACAGGGAAGCTTGTGTGCCATTATTGATGACCTCATTCCAGAATCCCATATGGCTTTAAGGAACCCCAGGGCTCCACAAATACCGTACGAAAACCACCTACTCATAGCATGTTTTCTTCAATTATTATGAGGCAATGCCCCTAATCCCCATTCATTACCATGCACCAGTTTGTAGCTGATAGCGAGAAACCTGCTGAAGCTGCTCATTTAAACCTAGTGCAGAAATAAAGTTGTCAGGAGGTGTGAAACACTGAAGCCCTGTTTTGTAGGGGAAATGTGCGAGGTAGAGAGAGAGAGAGAGAGAGAGTGTCATGGTGCTATGTCAGGGCTGAGAGAGGCTGCCTTGCTTACCCTAAATAGAGGTATGCGGGTTTACTCCAATTTGGGGGGAAGGGAGTGAATTCCTTCATCTACCTGCTTAGAGCACTATAGGGTTCCCTAGGCCTTCGTCTCCCACATCTCAGAGCTCACCTCACGAACATTGGGCATGTCCAGCAGTTCCCCAAAGACGTAAATGCCAGGGGCTTCGAGCACTTGATGAATGAGGCTGGCCAGGGCAGCTCCACGGGCAGATTTCGCCAGCAGCAGGAACTGCTCCTGGTTCTGCCCAGTCACCTTCACCTCAGCTGCCATGATGTCACCAAGTCAGCCTGCTTCAGGGCCAGACTGCAGCCCCCACAACCTAAAGAAAGGAGCAAGATTGACAGTTGAAGCTTTCCCTCCCAATCTTTCCCCAGAGCAAAAAATCCATGTACATTTACACAGAAACGCCTTGTACCAAGACTAGTGAGGTGAGGTGAGAATATTCTCTGCTAGAAATTTCTCTGGAGAATATTCTCTGCAAACTGTAAAATCTAATATAAGAACCAGTTTTACAACCCACATTTTAAAAATCTAGTAAATAATAAGTCAAGCTGTGATATTGTCAATGTAAGTAATGAATAATGTTGGGGTTTTTTTTGCTCCGGTTACATAACTGGGCATTGTGTCATTCACCATTGGCAGTTCTGAAATGTGAGCTACAGAAAACATTATTATTATTTTAGTTTTAAAAATGCTATTAATCCATTTAATTTGATGCACATTTGAATTTGTTTGTATTTCAACAATATGTAATAGCCTTTTTCCTTAGCAATTCTATAGTGACCTTATTCTTAGCAATTCTATACCCTTGGCCATACCATGTGATTATTATTTTTTAACAGAAAGTAGCTTTAATGCTTTATACACTTAGTACCTAGGCCTATACAATTATGTGTAACAGCATGTGAGGTGGCCTTGATTTAAACAGTTGGCGTTTCTATATTTTTGTTTAGTGCCAGTAACTGTTTTTTGCAGTGCCATTCAATGGTACAAAGTCAAAGAATGTGAATTCACTGCATTCCCCCACTGATTGAAAAGTATCTGTGCAGTTTTTGGTTGCCATCTGAACAAGTTTACCCATGAATAAACATGTATATTAACTAATTATATCATTTTCAATGCATTAAAATGAATATTCTCCTATTTTAAATGAAAATTCTCTAATATTCTCATTAATTGAGAATATTCTCAAGAATATTCTCCAAAAGATTATTCTCAAGAATTTAACATCACTAACCAAGACAGACCATTATCCCATGTAGCTCAGGAATGCCTCCTGAACTCCCCAGGGTTTGAGGCAGGAGTCTCTCCTTGCACTGTTTTGGAGATGCCAAGGATTGGAACTGGCATATTTAGCACGCAGAGCATGTGCTCTAACACTGAACAGCAGCCCTGGTTATACCAGCTGAGTATTTGGTTATTGGTCACCTCTTAAGAAAGCATTTTCTGGGCAACCCAGAAAAGAACATAAAAAAATAACTTTAACATTTCACAATACAATACAAACACAGCTAAGAGTAAAACAACATCAGAATATACTTCTGATTAGCTGAGGCCTAGCATATCTGTTCATATAAACAGCAGCAGTAGGTTTTTATGGGACCAACAATTTAACCCAATGGACGGTATAATTTTTGGTTATCTCCTTAACAATCCAGGTAGCCAAAGAAGGTTGCATTCCTAACCCGATCCCACCTATGTCCCACATACTTGGGAGCAAGGGACCGCTGAATTCACTCAGGCCTACTTCTGCGTAGACATGGTTAGGGCTATGCTGCAGTTTACAAAGGTGGCTACACCCTGCCAACTCAGGGCTGTGCGTAAGGTAATAAAGAGCACACGGGGCAGATCCGTTTGGGTGTGGAGGGGCTGGTCCAGGGATAGGAAAGGTAGGTGGTGATGGGGGGAGGAGAGAGTGGGGAATGGGGGCGATGCAGGAGGGCACCAGCAAGATCAGCACAAAGAATCTGAGGGATGGAACAGAAAGGGAGGTCCACCACCTGCTTTTCAGGTGAGTGCGCCAGGGCCGGTCCAATACATTTTGGTGCTTGGGGTGGACCCCAAAATGGTGCTCCACTTCCCCACCAAGGAAAAAGGGGTGAGGGAAGACTACATTAAGAACAAGGTGGGGGTGGGGAGGGGAAAAGAATGACATCGGGGTCTGCTGCCCCTGTGGATCCTGCTGCCTGAGGCGCTCGCCTCACCTTGCCTCGTGTGTGGGCCAGCCCTGAATAAAGGTCAACATCCGGATCTGCTGCCCCTGTGCATCTTGCTGCCTCAGATATCCTCTCATCTTGCTTCATGGGTGGGCCGGCCCTAGCAGTGGGGGGCACAAACCCATCTCCCTCTCTCAAGTCTCCTCCTCCACCCCAGGCAGAGGAGACAACCGCTTGCCAGGCCGCTCCCTACCTGAGGACTTTCCCTTCCCCGCCGGGACCCGCTGCTGGGGAGACCCTCTCTGCCAAGAGACAGACCACTTCCGGGTTGGCGGCGTCACAGCTGCCCTCCAGGCCACGCCTCCTCGCGCCGCCGCCTCATTGGCCAGTTCTTCGCTTGGCGACGCCTCTTTTCCCTCTACGGCGGAGGCGCTTTCTGTGTAGCGAGGTCGCCTTTATAAGGGGTTTCGGCCGTGCTTCTATGTTTTGCTTTCGGGCGGGCGGGAAGTCGCCCGTTGATTTTTCCCCCTCACGCTTGAGTAACGGCCGTTTGCTGAGGGGAAAGTCCTGTCCAGCCAAGATATTAGTCTCTATTTCCTTCATAAAATGTAATACACCGCTTGGTTGTTCAAACACGCACAAAAAACACCTCAAAAGCGGTCCGCAAAAAGCTAAAACGTTGCTCCACGTTTTGGCAGTTTTAAGGCTGGCTCTGTGCAGCTCGGCTTCTTCGCCCTGATCAAGAGTATTTCCTTTCAACGACAGGAAAATGTTTATTAAAAATAAATAAACGAGGCAGAGTACCTTTGAGCATGTGCAAAGTTCTCCCCGTTCCCCTCACAAACCCTAATCTCTTTCCCCCTGACTCTATTAGGGTTTCCCAAATAGAGTTTTCTCTATTAGGGTTTTCTCTATTTGGGTCTCCAGCTGTTTTGGGACTACAACTCCCATCATCCCTAGCTAGCAAAAACCAGCAGTCAGGGATGATGGGAACTGTAGTCCCAAAAAACAGCAGGCGACCCAGGTTTGGGAAACCCTGCTACATTCTGGAAATTAGCTAAGGCGGTGAATTCTGGCCATTTAGCAACCCAAAACTAGACTTTCTTCCCACCCCACAAGGCAGTTTCCATGAGCTGTGGGTCTGTCTTAAGGATTCATAGAACTGTAGAGTTGAAAGGGACACCAAGGGTCATCTAGCCCAACCCCCTGTAATGCAGGAATCTCAACTAGATTATATATGATGGATTGCCACCTCACTTCTACTTAAAAACCTCCAAGCAAGGAGAGTCCACCACCAGTGGGAGTCTGTTTCACTGTCGAACAGCTCATACTGTCAAAAAGTTCTTCCTGAATATTTAGTCAGAAAACTTCTTATAACTTGAAGCCATTGGGTCCAGTCAGAAAACAAGCTTCCTCCATCTTCCATGTGACAGTCCTTTATACATTTGAATATTGCTATCATATATCTCCTCTCAGTCTCCTATTATCCCCCAACAGTCCCTCATTATATTCTTGGTCACCTTCCTCTGCACACATTTCAGTTTGTCAATACAATCATCCTTCTAGTTGTGTTCGCTTCATGTGGCGGATTTTCGAGTTGCAAACCCGAAAGTGTATACTTCCGGGTTCCACCGTGTGTGAATGCACAGAAATGTTCTGCGCACTTCACACATGCTCAGAATCGCTCTATTGTGCCACTCTAGTTGTGGACTTTTCGGGGTGCAAACAGCACCCCAGAACAGATCGTGTCCGAAACTAGAGGCACCACTGTATCCTTCATAAATGGTGGCATCCAGAACCGGACACAGTATTTTAATAGACCAAGGCTATTACTTCTGTTGATGGATCCTAGATCCTTTTCACTTGTACTACTGGCAACCCAGGTGTCCCCCACCTTATATTGGTGCAGCTGGTTCTTCCTGCTTAAGTGTAGAACAACAACGACAATTTTATTATTTGTACCTTATTCATTTTATTATTTGATCCTTATTCATTTATTTACTTTACCTCACGCACACACACCTTTTACCTTCCCCCTTTCTCTCTGAATGCTTGTATGGAGAGAAGCAGTCAGGCTGTGCATCCATAGCAGTGACGACAGGAGGAATGGCGACTGGGAGAGAAGAAACACCATGGTGCACCTGCAGCAGCAGAACCGGACGCCTTCATCTGCCCAGGCTGCAACAAAACATGTCTCTCCCACATCGGTCTCTACAGCCACAGAAGGCACTGCAACCATCCAACAGTTAGATCTCAGGCCCAAAGGCGCACTCCTCCATTGTCTTCCGAGACAGATGGATGCCAACTCAACTGTATGTCTGTGTTTAAAACTGGACAAAATCCGACAAAAGTATGGCGTGTGTTTTATAATAAAAAGAGACTATCCCCTCCCTCTGTATATGGAGATGGGCCACTGTGCAATGAAAAGTGGGTATGGTAGTTTCACACAAACACTGTGTTCAGCTGAGGTACCCTTCAAAAGACCACATGAGATGCTCTGATTTTTCAGTGCTGTTGGCTGGAAAGAGGCTCTTTCCAGTATGAGGAACAGTAAGACACCATCTGATACGTATTGTCTGTCTGTCTGTCTGTCTGTCTATCTGTCTGTCTGTCTGTCTGTCCGTCAGTCTATCGCAACAAGCAACCAGACCCACTAATTGTAGAATGCTATTTCCAGAGAAATTTTCCTGACCCCTACTTTGTCATATTTTCAGCAATGGATGCATACACTTTTAGTCTCCTGGCCAATTGAAGAACATTAACAGTTTGGCTTTGGGTGGCTGTTTTTGTGTTCATTCCGGAGTTAGGAGTGGAATTCTTTTTGAGGAAAACTTTTAGTATTTCCATATATTTTTTGTGCTAATGAACTTGCCACTGTGTATTGTATTTTTGTATTTTATTGTCCTGCAAATTGCTTCAGGACTCCTTTTGGGTGTGTGTAGCAATATGAAAATGTAATAAACTAAACTGAACTATTGATCTATTACCGTATCAACACTCCCAGCCTAAGGCTGCAGTCCAAACTCTAATTACCCGGGAGTAAACACCACTAGATTCAATAGTGCTTACTTCTGGTGTGTGTAGTCACACCATGTATTTAATAGGTGTCCCCCCCCCAAAAAAAAGAATAAATGGAACTGTGGCTTACCCCTTGCAGAGCTACAATTCCCAGCATCCTTAAACTACACTTCCCAGGATTTGTAGGGAGATGTAAATGCTTTAAATGCATGGTGTACATGCAGACATGGTTAGGATTGCACACCACCCACCTGTCAAATTTGGTTCACTAGGCCATAAAAGGTTTCCTCACCCCTGGCATCGGGTAAATATATCCTGCCCTGTCAACGCAAACAGAAATGAATCTGACACTACTGTAATGAAGCCATGCTGATGTGAACAGTTGCTGAGGGGGGGGGGGGGCAGAATAGGAAGCGGAGAAATAACTGCACTACTCTCTAGGGCAGGCATCCCCAAACTTTGGACCTCCAGATGTTTTGGACTACAATTCCCATCTTCCCCGACCACTGGTCCTGTTAGCTAGGGATCATGGGAGTTGTAGGCCAAAACATCTGGAGGGCTGCAGTTTGGGGATGCCTGCTCTAGGGCAACACACACACACACCACAAGGTCATCTGTTGAATTTCATGGCTAGGCAGGCATGCAAACATGGCAGTATCACACAAAATCCAACACATTATTCACCACACCAGCCTGATTTCGCAATCCCCTAGTTTATGAATACTCTAGCATTAAAAATTATTTAAGAACGATGGAATTCAAACACATGGCGACACCAAAGTTTGGTGCCCAGTCATATTGCTGAAGCCCATTATCAAACAGCTATTCACCTTGCCGAGTCATGTGTGAAGTCTTTCTCTAGGCATTTAATTAAAAAGTAGCCAAGTGTAGCCTCTTGGAAAGGTCCAGCATTATAAAGGTGTTTTATGTGTGGCTGTGCAACATGACTTTCCTTCCCAAGTTTTCTTTACAAAATTACTAGTTTCATGGAGAATCCGCTGGAAGAGTCACCAAGTTATGTAAGGCGCATGAGAGAAATGTTCCATTTTAGCGCAGTATGGGGCATTAGCAAGGAAGACATTAAAATGGTAGCGCTTGGAAAGCAGTGAGGGAATGCTGAAATTTCCTAGGACATTCTGTAGCAGAACCTTACATACATGCCGAGAATTCCAAAGGAACCTCTAGCGTGAGGCTGCTACGTTGGGATTCGTTAGCAAATTTGACATTGAGTTCTGAACTCAATGTATTGGGTATACGGTACGTTGCTTCCTCACTAAGGAAAGTAATTGTCCCTCCGATTTATTTGTGACTTATCTTTGGCCAACCGTTTGCCATAAGGTGCCAGGTGATAATTTATGACAATATAACACACCATTATGAAAACAGATAAAACAATTTAAATTACAAAAACAACTAAAACAGTTTAAATTACAAAACAACTAAAACAATTTAAATTATGAAAACAACTAAAACAACGGAAGATGTTTTAGCCAGAACAAAATAGTCTAAATTCAGTAAAAGTGGTTCTGGCCTCACCAATGAAGTGGTTCCTGCCACAATGTCTTTGTTAGTTTCTAAGATGCCACTAAACTCTGCTGGTTTTGGAGGAGGAAAAGGAAGTCAATGGACAGATTATTTTGTAGCATCACAGAGCAGGAAGGGACCTCGATTTTCCTCTCATCTAGGGTTTCCCAGAATGGTTGATAATGACCCCTCCTGGGGTTGATGTGACTGTGCAGCGGGTAAATAAATCTCCAGGAGTCCCTATGAGGGACATAGGAGCCAACTCCCAGGAGCTGTGGGGGCTTCAGGTTCCCCAATAAAATATTTGATGGGGCAACAAAAAGTTGATGGGCATTTCCATTCAAATTGTGTGTGTGCACCGTGTCATGTGATCGATTATGCGGGGCAGGGCTTCCTTACCTGGGCCCCCACAACATTTTATTCAAGCTGGCACCCCTGATGAGGGATGAAAAGAGCTCAGGGGGTGGAAAATTGTATGAGGTATCAGTGAGTCTCAGGAACAAGGGGCACAAACGCGTACAGAGTACACCTCCCTTATTTATTTATTATTTCATAAAAATTATACACTGATTGAGTATAAAAATAAACCTCCCTTGCCAATGAGGAACCTCTGTTTTTAATAATACAATTTGACAATAAAAAAGTATTCCTAATTTTTCCCCATGTTATGATTCCCAGAAACGATGATCATTTATAAATGTTGACTATACACTGATATTTATTTGACTTATTTCATTTACATTTCTAGGAATCTGAGTCAAAAACATAAGAAAAGCCTGCTGGATCAGGACAATAGACCATCTGGTCCAGCAGAGTGCCAATTTGAATAAAATATGGGGCGGGGGGAGAGACAGCTAACCCCTACCCCACATAATTGCCCACATGACATGGTGCACACACATTATTTGAATGGCAATGCCCATCAACTTTGCAGGGCTCGGCCCCTTCAAATACTTTATTGAGGGGGTAAAGACTCCTTGGCTCCTATATCAGGACTCAAAATCGCTGAGCAGCTGCCTGAGGGAAGACCCAAGCAGGGCTGGGTTCTGATGGGCTGTTCTTCTAGACATAGCTGCCAAGTTTTCCCTTTTCTCGCGAGGAAGCCTATTCAGCATAAGGGAATTTCCCGTAAAAAAAGGGATAACTTGGCAGCTATGCTTCTAGATTGATGTTCCTTTTGTGAGATGGTTCATTTGCCCATACTTGTGAAATTCAAGCTTCAAAAAGATTTGCATTTAAAGCAGTGGTGGCCAAACTTTTTTCAAAGAGGGCCAGATTTGATGAAGTGAAGGACCGTGAGGTGCCGACCAAAGTGGTTAACCTTTTTTTAGGATTGAAGTTGCTGGGCTTTTTAAAAATGATTTTACCCAAAAGTAGTTGTTGGGATTTTTATTTTTTTTAGGATTGAAGTTGTTGAGCTTTTTAAGGATTTTACCCCAGGAAATAAACTGCCACAGGGGCCGGATTAAACCAACCAGCGGGCCGGATTGCACCCCCCAAACGGACTTTGGACTTGCCTGATTTAAAGCTTTTGATGAACATCTTTCCGAATTACATTGTTAGAGGATGTTGCCACAGGAAGAGAAGGCGTGATTCTTTTCCCTCCGCAAGATCTTTGTCAAGACAGTTCCTTAGTAATTCAAGCATCTCCGCAGCATCCAAAGAAATGTGGACATTTTAAAGGGGAGGTACATATTCAATGTAGGAGAGGATGAGACGTAGGAATCAAGCAGGGAGAGCAGGCAGGTCCTCATGCACTGTGGATTTTTATGGCGAGGTTTACCAAGACCTTTCACAGGAGGTACTGGCAAACACACAGGCTCTTACAAGCACCATGCTTGTGACCCCGGATCATTTTATGCCACCCACATTTCCCAATAAGTATTTGGTAGCTGTTCTCCATAATAAGCTGCACACTGAAACATGGGAAGCGCATTGAAGTCTTCTATTCTTCAGTGATTGTTGGAGAGGATTTCTTCTTCCAGTGTTCGAGAACATTTTGGCAATAATGAGAGCCTTCATGACCCATTTTCATTGTCTGCCCATCTATCAGTTCCCACAGAAAAGAAATGTAATCCAAAAGTTAGCCAGGAACACATGAATTTCAAAGAATTTCCCAAAACTAGGTGAGTATGTTTTATCAGTCCAGAAGGGAGCTACTATAAGGCCACTCACATTATAGGGGATAAAATATGGAACACCCTCCTTGATGGGCTGCAGCCGAGGGGAGTTGGAGTCAAAAGCATTTGGGGGGCACTAAGTTGGATGCAGGGACGCGGGTGGCGCTGTGGGTTAAACCACAGAGCCTAGGCAGGGCTTGCCAATCAGAAGGTTGGCGGTTCGAATCCCTGCGACAGGGTGAGCTCCTGTTGCTCGGTCCCAGCTCCTGCCAACCTACCAGTAGCAGTTCAAAAGCACGTCAAAGTGCAAGTAGATAAATAGGTACTGCTACAGCGGGAAGGTAAACGGCGTTTCTGTGTGCTGCTCTGGTTCGCCAGAAGCGGCTTTGTCATGCTGTACGGCGGCTCCCTCGGCCAATAAAGCGAGATGAGCGCCGCAACCCCAAAGTCGGTCATGACTGGACCTAAATGGTCAGGGGTCCCTTTACCTTTTAAGTTGGCAAAATCTGCTTTAGGGATTCTGACATGCATTTGTAGCAGAGAGTATGTGTGTACATGTGATGACACCCAGCTCTACCTCTCATTTAAATCGGAAGCAGTGAAGGCAGTGAATGTCCTATGTGGGTGTCTGGAGGCAGTTTTGGGGTGGATGGTGGCTAACAAATTGAGATTGGATCCCGACAAGACAGAAGTACTGTTTCGGGGGAACAGGAGGCGGGCAAGTGTGGTAGGTTACCTGATAACTGTGCCCCTAAAGGACCAGGTGCGCAGCCTGGGAGTCATTTTGGACTCACAGCTTCTATGGTGGCACAGGTCAATTCTGTGTCCAGGGCAGCTGTCTATCAGCTCCATCTGGTATGCCGGTGGAGACCCTACCTGCCCATGCACTGTCTTGCCTGAGTGGTAAATGCTCTGGTTATCTCCCGCTTGGACCACTGCAAAGCACTCTGCGTGGGGCTACCTTTGAAGGTGACTTGGCATCTACAACTAATCCAGAATGCGACTGCCAGACTGGTGACTGGGAGTGGCCTCCGAGTCCATATAGCACTGGTCTTGAAAGACCTACATTGACTCCCAGTACGTTTCCAAGCTCAACTCCAAGTGTTGGTGCTGACCTTTAAAGCCCTAAACAGCTTTGGCCCTACATACCTGAAGTAGCGTCTCCATCTCCATCAGAGCAGTCTCGAGCAGGTCGGGCGCCCTGGCGCTGAGGGGCGGAGATTGCTCCGGCGCCCCTGCCCAGCGCAGCATGGCTTCCGTGCGGCTTTGCCGCACAGCGCCCCACCTACCAGCCCGGCGCCCTGGTGCCCTGCACCACCGGGACTCTACCTAGAGCCGGCCCTGATCTTCATCATTCAGCCTGGACACTGAGATCCAGCTCTGAGGGCCTTCTGCCAGTTCCCTCACTACGAGAAGTGAAACTACAGGGAACAAGGCAAAGGATCTTCTCGGTAGTGGCCCCCACCCTGTGGATGTCAAAGAAATAAACAACTACTGTACCTGGCTTTTAGAAGGCACCTGAAGGCTGCCCTGTATAGGGAATTTTTTAATGTTTGATGCCTTACTGTGTTTTAATTTGTTGGAAGCTGCCCAGAATGGCTGGGGCAACCCAGTCAGATGGGCGGCATATTAATATTAATATTAATAATCTGTGTGTGTCAGTGTGTGTCAACAGTGGAGGCTATTCCATTGGGGTTAGGGGGCACCGGCTCACCATCTTTAGTCTGCCCTCAGCCAATCCACACCTGCCTGCCTTCTTACTTATAAACTGTTTGGGCCCTGGCCCTGGTTGCCAGCTTCTTTTTCCTCTTTGTTTGTTTCACTGTTGTTGAACTCAGGTGGGAGGAGGAGGAGGAGGAGGAGGAGGAGGAGGAGGAGGAGGAGGAGGAGGAGGAGGAGGAGGAGGAGAACAAAGCTAAAATTAGTGGGCTCTGTCTGTCATTGACTCTACCCATGTTGGGCTCCCTGCCTTCCACACCACCAGCCCCTGCTGCATAAGAGCATAATACTCCCCCATCATGGATCACAGCCGCCTGTCTGCTCCTGGCTCAGAGCAGGGGCAGCCCCATTATAACCGCACAAAAGCCACAAGCTGCTTTTTTTGATCTGCTTGGAGCAACTGCCCCACACCAAGACCCGCCATCCCTTTCCAGAGGGATGTGCAGAGGCACTGCTTCAATCCAATTAATTTTTGCACCCAACTAACATTTGCCCTCCCTGCAATGTGGGGGAGCGCCGCTGCCGCTCAAAACTCCCGCCCTTGTTTGCTCTCCCACACCCTCTTCCCCAGCCCCGAGCGCCACCAGTCTGCTTCCCCGGCTGCCTTCATCTCAGGTTTTATCTCTCCATCGATCCGCTGCTCTCACATTCTCCGACACGCTTGCTGCTTTTCATTAGTCAGATAAAGCCAGGCAGCCTCAACAACCATTTCAGCCTGACTCTGCTCTTCTCTCCTGACTGGCTGCTTCCCTGCGCTCCTGGCTGCTTCCACCTGAAGCTCCTTTCTGGGCCCTAGGCACCTCTTTAGCTCCCCAAAATGGCGCAACAGATTGTTTGCTCCCGTTTAATATCGCACAGTAGTTGGGGGCCTCATAATCACTCGCGCAAATAGGTGCTCTGTTCTCTCGCAGACAGAGAGAGGGGGACGTGTGTTTACCCTGTTCTTAAGCACAGGGTTTTGAGACAGATAGTACAATTCAAAAGTCCTGGTTCACCCGGTGGCCATTAAGCCCATGTTGGAATAACACCATCACGCTCCTTAGGCACTCCCCCAGTAGGAAAGTGGAAAGAGCTAACATGGTGTCAAGGAGGGAGTGGGGGCAAGTCAGGAATAACTCACAAGTGTCAATGTTCTCCCTTTTTTTTAAGGGAAATTCCCTTATGCTGAATAGGCTTCCTCGCGAGAAAAGGGAAAACTTGACAGCTACGAGTTAACCCCTTTTTCAAAGAATCAAAGCAGCTCAGGGCTAGTGATCACAGCAGCTCTTCCCTGTAGGTCTTGCCCCAATGAGGCAGTTGTGAGGACTGAAGGCCCCCACCTTCCACTGCTCTCTAAGGCTCCTTTTCACCCGGGGACCTCTTCATTCCTCTTTGTGTTCTGGGAGAACTGGGAGGAGGGGAGCTGGTCACAGCAGCAGGAGAAGACCCTTTGGCTGCTTCAGCAGTCTGCCTCATCTTTGCCTCTTGGCCCCAAACCTCTGCAGCCTCCGCTTCTGATTCTGGACTGCTCTCTGCCCCAGACTCTTCCTGCTCACCAAACCCTGTTGCCTCTTCAGCTTCTAACACTGCCTCCTCCCCATCGGCTCCATCTTCTCCCTCTGACCACTCATTGTGGTCCCACTGCCACTCCCCTAGTTGTGAGCCTTGTTCCCCTGGGGGTTCCCCAGCTGGTGCCTCCCACCGATCCTCTGCATCCAGCCAGTCCATGACACAGGCAACAATGACAGCCATTTCCACAGCCCCACCACCACTAACTCAGTTGCCAATTATAATGTCACAGCTGTGGACGCTGCAGCAGACTCCTCACAGAAAAGCTATCAATTAACACTGAGCAATGTCTGGAACAGCTTGATGACATCGTGGAATCCATTTCTCATTCGCCCTTCCCACACACAGAGCAGAGTACAAGCACAATCCCAGAGACATACAACGACATTGCCTTCACCAGAGCTTCCCATGGCCCAGTGATCTGGAAGATTGCATGTACGACCCAGAGGCTTCATAATAAGACAGCTTGAGTTCTGCTGGGGTGCCAATGTTTCCATATACACAATGCTCATAACATTTGGCATGTCCTTTTTGTCGACTGCATAAAGACAGCAAAATTTCGAGTCACACCCCTTTGCTGTAACTAGGCCCCCCAGATGTTAATTTCACGGCACATGCATGATGATTTGCGCTCATTATGCTATCAGGATTCAATATTATTCTCACCTGCAAATGTTTTGTGGCCACCAAGACCACATAACACCGGTCCTGAAAGACCTACACTGGCGTCCAGTACATTTCTGAGCACAGTTCAAAGTGTTGGTGCTGACCTTTAAAGCCCTAAATGGCCTTGGCCCAGTATACCTAAAGGAGCGTCTTCACTCCCTTTGTTTAGCCCAGACACTGAGGTCCAGCTCTGAGGGCCTTCTGGTGGTTCCCTTACTGCGAGAAGTGAAGCCACAGGAAACCAGGCAGAGGGCCTTCTCGGTAGTGGCACCTGCCCTGTGGAATGCCCTCCCATCAGATGTCAAGGAAATAAACAACTGACTTTTAGAAGACATCTGAAAGCAGCTCTGTTTAGGGAAGTTGTTAATGTTTGATGTCTTGTTGCTTTTTCTTATTATTATTTTTAATATTCTGTTGGGAGCTGCCCAGAGTGATTGGGGAAACCTAGCCAGACGGAGGGGGAGCTATAAATAATAAATATTATTATTATTATTAATATTAATAATAATAACTTTGGCCCGCTCACACTGCTTCATTTCCAGCCAGTGCATGTCCTGTAAAATTCATGCTGAAGTCCAATGCCTTTTCATGCCACAAATTGTTGGGGCTTGTTGTTTTGTCCCGGTTTTGTTGCTCTGCAGCCCCTCCCAACAGCAATAATGTGGTAGCATTGGGGATGCATTGCATAACGACTAATAAAGCAGAACAAATCCCTCACTAGTGCAGTTGTTATGTGAAAAACATTTTGTAGAATACACCTGCAACAAAACACAAGGAGAAATTGTGGGTAGCTGGGGGCCCTAACCAGGGAGTTAGCTTACCAGACCTTCCAAGTGTCCCTATTTTCCAGGGATTTACAGAAGCCACCCCAGTTTCTGATTTGATTCCGGAATGCCCCATTCTTCCTTAAGACGTCTCTATTTTCATCAGAGAAATGTTGGAGGGTATGGCATTATGCCACCCCCAAGCCAAGGAGATAAGTAACTATACAACTTTTAGAAGACATCTGAAGGCAGCCCTGTATAGGCAAGTTTCTCAATGTTTAATGCTTCATTATGTTTTTATATATGTTGGAACCCGCCCAGAGTAACTGGGGCAGCCCATAAAGACAGGTAGGGATTAATAATAATAATGGAATAGGACATCCCTATTTTCATCGAAGAAATGTTGGAGGGTACGCAGTCAGATTCCATAATCAAAATGTGATTTGGCTAGGAGAGAAACCCTTGGTGAGAGGAGAGGCAGGCAAGGGGAAGGATTCTGCACTTCACTCTTCTGCCCTCTTCTCTCCTTAAATGTCACTGCCATCTTCCCACTTGCAAAACGATTGTAGCAAAAATCTGTGTTTAAATCTAATTTGGACCTTAGGGTGAAGACAGAGTTTGCCTTTGTGTGCATTGTTTGCAACTGTGTTTTCTCTTCACCCACCTATGCATCTAGCATGGCAACTCAAAACACTGAGTCAGTGCGCATTTCCAGACTGTCTCTATTTTTGGTCAGGATTCAGTCACATGCCAGCAAATTCGGGCTATGCAATTAAAATGGATTTGAAGCTCGTGAGCCACAGACCCACTTCCTCCAAAAACCAGACTTTTTTGGAACAAGGAAAGTGACGGTGAAATGCACTGTAAAGTGTAGGGTAATATTTTCTTGACACAACATCATCTAACCTCCCAGAAAGCAAACCAGAACAAGGGCCCCTTAAATAACCACAGCACAAGGTTTGGGCAAACAAAGCAGGACGAATGCTCAGTAAACATGTCATTTGCTGCAATTTCTTCCTAGGTCTCTGACTCTTGCTACACCCACTGTGATGCCCACCAGTTGGGGGCGGGGAGTAGAATGTGGAGGTAGAGAGGGGATACTTTGGTGACGACACCAATGCTAGGCAACAGATTCCCACTGCATTTTTTTCCAGCTCAACTTGAAACATACTGTAAATGCAGAGAAGCAATTCCCCCTGCCCCAGAACAAAAGATATGTCCATGTACGTTGCAGGGAAGAATAAGACAGCCAAACAACTTGGGCCCCTCTTAAAACTGGGAATAATGTGGGCAATGGAACAGAGAGAGCAAAAGTGTGGATGCAGCAGGAAGAAGAGAAGGAGTTTGGGCTTGATATCTCTCCTTTCACTCCCCTTAAGGAGTCTCAAAGCAGCTAACAATCTCCTTTTCCCTTCCTCCCCCACAACAAACACTCTGTGAGGTGAGTGAGGCTGAGAAACTTCAGAGAAGTGTGATTAGCCCGAGGTCACCCAGCAGCTGCATGTGGAGGAGCGGGTAAGCAAACCCAGTTCACCAGATTTCGAGTCCACCGCTCTTAACCACTACACTGTTTTTAAAATTCGGTTGGAAGCCGCCCAGAGTGGCTGGGGAAACCCAGCCAGATGGGCGGAGTATAAATAATAAATTTATTATTATTATTATTATTATTATTATTATTATTATTATTATTATTATACACCATGCTGGAGCATTGAGAAAGCACAGAACAACTGACACAGCAGGATAGTGTGTGGATGGCTCAAGATACACCCACGTCAAATGTCTTTTCAGGGCATTGGCAACATGTTGCTGCATACATTTGCAATAAAACAACAGGCTGGAATAGGCCCAAAGTCTCCCCTGGAGTAGGTGCAAATGTGAGAAGCATGTTGATTCATTTAGATCATCCCCGATCCATGGCATCACATTGTGTGTTTATCTAATCTCTCACCTTCCGACATAATTGCACACATAACGGAGCAGTAAGTTCAGGGCTGCCACCAAGTGTGTGTCATCCACAAAGCCCCAAAGCCAACCACCATTCTGACATGATAAATGTGTTTTCATTTGTCTAAAAACTAACACCACTTTGTCATATTTACCTTTTAAGAACTCGCTTTAAAAATAATAATAATTAAAAAAACCTACTTGCACATCTAAAGAACAACTTGGTTCCTTCCCTCATGTTCACCTCCCCACTGCCCTTCTGCATAATTTTCAGAAGTGTTTTGCTTGCTCTCCCCCCATTCACTCCAATTTCCAGGATCCTTCTCCTTTGCCTTTTTCTTCTCAGAAGGATTCTCCGCCTTTGCATCGCCTGGATATTTGCTCTTTTATTTGACCTTTCCTTTGGTTGGATTTTCGACTTTGCTCTGTGCTCTTCCAAAGGATAATAAGCGCACACACACTCAGAATTTGGAAAGAACTGGAGATGCCTGAATAACTGAAGACGCCTACAAGAAAGAAGTTGAACTCCTGGAAGAAGACAGACAGGCTTTTGCCCTGACATGCACGGAAGAATACAGTATCTATAAAAGATGTGCATTTTGGAAGTGGCGATGGCCCTTGGCCAATCAGCAGAAGAGAGAGGAGAGAGCTGCATTTCCTTTGAAACTGCCTACGGAAAGAACCGAGCACAGTATGGATTAGCAGGGTGTGATTTGTCAATACGGTTTCTATGTGTCCACAGAGAGCTTCAGATGAAAGAGCTGGAGAAAGGCAGAGAAGCCGAGATAATCCACAACATCAAGACTCTTTGTGTTTGTGAAGCCAAAGGGCTCAAACATACATGCATACATGCCTCACATAAAACAAGAGTTCTGCCAGTTACAGGCCGACAGCAGCTATGTACACTCAAGAGATACCAAAATGGCTTCCATTATCTTAAAGCCAGACTTCTCAGAAAGCTGACTGTACCACCTTTGCCCTACCTACTGCCCTGGCTTTGAGGAATTTGGCTCTGCAGTTGTCAGGATGTACTATGAATATAGTTTTGAAAGTGTGTAAATGAAACTTGTAGAAAATAGTGCCAGAGTTGAGGGTTGGCGAAAGTGTTATCTCAGCATTCATGTCGCAGGCACTATCTGGGAAAAGGCAGTGCCTGTAAGATAGACAGTGTGGTACAGTGGTAAAAGTGTTGGACTAGAACTGGGGAGGCCCGGGTTCAAATCCCCCCTCAGCCATGAAGCTTGGGCCAGTCACTGTTCCTCAGCCTAAGCTGCCTCACAGGGATGTAGTAAGGATAACGTGGAGAGCTCTGTGTGCCACTTTGAGCTCCTTGGAGGAAATGTGGGATATAAATCTAATAATAATAATGATGATGATGATGATGATGATGTAAACTCATCCGGCTAAAGCATTGCATTTTCTGCAGCAACAGGGACTCCAGCCCTTGTTAGAGAAAATGGCGCAAGGCCACTGAAACCAGCTGATATAAAAACACGTTGAGCTGTAGCAAAAATGGTTTTTGCCTATTGTTGCTGTAACGAAATCTAAAACAATTTAGCTGTTTTTATTGCATATTTCATTTGTTGTTACCTTTTCAAAGGCCCAGGGCTGTTGCCAGGAAAAAAAATTCAGGGAATAGGCCCACAGCACAAATTAGTACGGTATAAACTTTCCCTATGCTAATTTACATGCATATGTGCAGATTTAGGCACCTAAGGAAATTAAGATGGTATGTGGCTGTGGTCTCAATGGCTTTGCTGCATACCATGTAAGCAAAAGTAATAATAAATGGTTTAAAGTGGGGGAGAGGGACAGGGGAGCCAGTACTCAGTGCAAGAGGGTCAGTCACCTGCGGAGCAACTCCCTGTTATGGCCATTAGATATCTCAGCTACGTGGGGCACACATTACATAACCCTGTAATTCTTCGAGAAGCTGCTTCAATGTACACAACGCCAAGAGACAGAAGCACTTTACTCAACTGATGACTTGCCAAGCCCTTATTCTGCCCCAATTACTTATTACGTTTTTTTACATGTGATGCAAAAGGGAGCAAAAAAAGGGGGAGAGGGGAGAACGATCCCAAGTGGCCTAAACTGGCAGTTATTTCACTTACGCAGTTTTCTGAACTGTAACAAATTCTGTAACATAACAGCTGTGGCCTGGTGATGATGAGTAAAAGGTAATTAGCTCCCCATCTATTTCTGCTTCCATCTTCTGCTCTAGCTATAAGCATGGGTGTACCCAGCATGGGGCAGGGGGGTGCAGCTGCCCCCCCTAGAAGACCAAACTGCGGGCCCGACTAGGGAAGCAAATACCCTGCGCAGGCGCCCCGCTTGTTGACACGGGAGGGGAGAGGGGGAGGAAATGCTGCTGGTGGCGCGGCTCCTCGGCGGCGGCTCCTCCTCTCAGCCCGCCCTGCCTACATTTGCACCAATTCCCGCCCACTAAAGCCTTCACGCCTCCCAATGGAAAGCCCTGCCGGGCAACAACCTCTCCTGCCTAAGAGGCTGGGCTGGCAAGTGAAGGAGACACGGCTCCCTGCATTGGTTGCAGCCGCTGCCGCGCTCTGCCTCCCAGTAGGCTGCACTGCGATCGTCGGCGCCGCGGGCTGGGAATCGCCCCCTTCCCCCCTCCGCACCCCCTACCCCCCCCCTGAGTTAGGAGTTGCTACTGAGACTCCTCCTGGGCCGGGAGAGGAAGTGCAATGACAGGAGCCAGTTCAGCCTCGGCAGGCAGAAGCCCGCAAAGGAGGAGTGGTGGGCGGCGCCCGAAGGCGGTGGTCGTGGCTGCTGCAAGGAAGCTGCGTGGGGGCGTTTGCGCCGGATTGCCGGCGGCAGGAGTAGCCCAGTGACAGTGACCCTTCCTCGCCGCCCCCACCCCCGGCAATAGGAAAGGAGCTGCCTTGGGGGGGCGGCACAGCTCTCTGCTCCCCCTGCGTGCATTGCCCTCTCCGGGCATTGGCTGCTGTTTCCTTCTTTGCAATGCGCCCCCCCCAGCCACTCTCCCTTGCTGCCCCTGCCGAGAGAGGGGCGTTGAGGGCGGGGGAGCCGCCGCCACCGCCGTAGCGTCGCAGCTGGGGGGGCTCGCTCGCTCGCCTGCGCTGCGCCACCCCACCTTTCCCATCTTTTGCTCCCTTGCGATGGGGAGGTGGCGGTGGCAGCTTCTTCTTCTTCTTTAAGGGTCTCAGCTTGGCGGGGGGGTCCCCAGTATCCTCCCAGGCCACGGGGGGATGGCCCCCCAGGACTAGCAGACCTCTGAGCTCCTTCCCCATCCCAGATATATAGGGTGGGAACTGGCAAGGCTTCGGGGGGACCTGGAGGAGGGTAAGTGGGCCCAAAGGGGTTTTTCAGGGGGGTGGCTAGCCGTAAATGGATGGGAGCGGTGTTTTCAGAGCAGGGCCGTCTTAAGCATACCTGGCGCCCTGGCACCGTGGTGTGACGGATCCCTCTGGTGCCCCCACGCCGCCCCGTTTCCCGGCACGGCGGGCGCAGCTCACTGCGCGGCTGCCACCTGGAGGGCCGGAGCCCTGCACAACTCAGCCTGGCCGTAGGGCCAGCCCTGGGCCAGGGGGTGCTGCCCGCCCCCTGTTGCAACGCCCCTGCACGTGGCGGAGGCGGCCCCAGGCCCGTGCACCTCCGAAAAGCAGCCTGAAGCGAATGAACAGCTGAGAGGCACGCCTGGGGCGGCCTCCGCTGTGCCTCTCAGTGGGCGCAGCGGTGCCCCTGGTGGCCTGGTGCCCCGTGCCACCGGACCCGGGCCTAGAGACGGCCCTGCTTCAGAGCAGGGGGATTTCGTGTGAGAGAGTTTAGGGGGTTCATTTAGCCACTGCAGCCGCCGTCGCAGAGTCGTCAGGCCCGCTGGCCCTGTAGCCCCGCCCACATTCCCACTTTGTGGCCCCTCCCCTCCCATGCCTTGGCCCCGCCCCTGAATAACCATGGCTTGGCCCCCCCCCCTAGTTTTGATCCTGGTTACGCCCCTGGCTATAAGTTCTGCAAAGTGGCTGGCCTGCCTGCCTGTCCTCTATGCGTTCAGAAACTTCTGGAGATACTGTTGTCCAGTTTGATGAGGCGGCTCCCGAGGTGGACAAGCTGGCTCTTGGCTATGTTTGGATACCGTCGGTGCCATTTTGAATCAAGACGGTAGATCGAAACATTCCAACATGTGCTGATTCATACACCTCCAGAAATGCTGTTTCCCAGTTTGGCATGTTGGATCTCAAGGTTGGAAACAGTTTGATGCCATTTTTTAATTGCCTTTAGTTTTGGCTCACACGGTGATGGCTGATGCAGGAGTTGGTTGGGGTGGCAAGTGAGGCGGGTTCAACTCTGGCGGCCACTTCCCACACTGCAGTGGCACTGGTGGAACCTGGGAATGGGAGGTGGTGTCATCATTGGTGGTGGTTGCAGGGTGAATCCATCTGGGGCATGAACTGCACCTAGCAGGGGCACATTGGGGGAAACAACACAAAGTAAGAGAGGGCAGAGAGGCAGGGCAAGCAAGCCTGCCATGGCAGCCACACATGTGCAGGGGCAGGCTGTAGGAGCCACCCACCGAGGATGCAATCCTGCAAGGTGCAGGGATGTGCATCACCAGTGTGAACCTGCAGGGAATGGACGAGGAAGCCGCCCCCAGATTAAACATCATTTCTGCCCCTGAATGGATTAGGGCCCAGATCAGGGTCAGGCCGAGGAGCTGCGTATAACCTTAGAAACCAACAAATTACATTCTCCATTAATAAATCTCAATATCTGGGGAAGGGGGGGAGCTTTCCTTAGAATTCCCAAGCAATGCCAGGTGTTTCCAGCCAATTCAGAAATAAACGTTGGCTGAAGCTGAAGAGTTTAACATTCCAGCAATGCTGCACACCTGCCTGGGAGTAAGTTCCACAGAGACCAAGGCTGGCCCAAGACATTTTGCCGCCTGAAGCAAAGGACACAATGGTGCTCCCTCCCTTCCACTTCTGTTCCAAATGCAGAAGCTACCTGTCCTGGCTGGTGGGGATGGCCAACTCTTGGGGACGGGATAGCATTCACCACCACACAGCAGTAATCTACTATAAAGGGTGCAAGACAGGCCACATGTTGCACACACGGCTCTGTCCTCTAACAGAGAGGAAAAGCCACAAGGCTCAAGAATGGTAGGGGAGTGTAACACTGCAGTCTCACGGTGCCAGATTTGGGGCACTGCAGGCGGTCCACCCCCATAGGGTGCCCTGCTGAGGGGGCACAAAATTGAGAAGACCCATCAACAGGGGAGGAAGAAGGGGGGCGGTCCGCCCCGAGTGTCATCACTGGAGGGAGTGACATTCGGTGCGCTGCCCGCCCGCGACTCCCAAGCCTACCCTGAGCCGTCGGGGGAAGGGACAGCCTTCCCCCTTTTCCCTTTGTTTTGACAGCTTGGGGAGGCTCGGGAGTCACAGCCGGGTGGTGCGCCGTTACCCCCCCCCCACTCCCGGGCTGCTTCCTGGGGGGGGGGGAAGGAGCCTCCCCCGAGCTGTCAAAAGGAAGAGGGAAGGGAGCAAGGCTGATGGCAAAGCGGCGCGGCGCGGCTCCCTCCCCCCTGCCCAGGAAGCAGCCCGCCATGGGCGGCTCACTCCACCCCGCTCGGGTGTCTCGCCCCCTGGGATGATCGCCCTGCCCCCTAGGATCCTTGTCCCGTCCCCATGGCCCTGCCCCCAGATGCACAGCATGTGCGCCACTCCAGGTGCCGGAGCAGCTAGCTCTGCCTCTGCCCATCAATGAGAAGCTCCATTCTGGGGCGCCAAATTTTGGTCTCGCACCAGTTGCCGTATTAGGAAAGATTACCAAAGTCTCCCCCCCCCCCCCACTTCCTGAGTCTCACTCCAGCATCTTCCACCAGAGGCGGCTGCTTTACCCTGCCATATGGAAGGTTTGGTCCTGACCGTGACTGAAGTCAGTGGTGTTTACTCCTGACTAAACACAGATAAGAAGTACAGGCTGCATGCATGGGATCTCAGCCTTAGGTTGCAACCTTTACAAGAGTGTACATCTTATGGAAGCCAGGCTTCTGAGTAAATATGCACAAGATTCAGAGCATATAAATGCCATGTTCAGTTTGTAAATATCTGTCACCGACTCTCCACCCCAGTGCTTTGTATTTATAGTCTGACAATTTATGGATAAACATAAAACAACAAAAAACTGGGGACATTCTTGCCAGCAATTGCTCCTCTAGGGATAAACTCCTTTGGGTCTAATCATCTGATGAGGCATAAATAACTCCCTACATCACACGAATATAGCAAGATGCCTTGCACTGAGTCAGACGATTATTGGTCCAACTAGCTCAATATTGTCTCTGCACTGATTGGCAGTGGTTCTCCAGGGCTTCATGCAGGGAGTCTCTCCCAGTCCTACCTGGGGATGCGAGGGACTGAACCTGAGGCCTTCTACCTGCAAGGTAGATGCTCTCCCACTGAGATATTCTCTCTCTCTCTCTCTCTCTCTCTCTCTCTCTCTCTCTCTCACACACACACACACACACACTTACCTGGACATCCCCAACTACAAGCTTCCGAGTTGGACACTTGCCATTTCCAAAATGCTACAAACCTCTTCCGATCCAAAACTGCCACACCTACTAATTGGATGTGGTCAGAAAAGCCAGTTAAAACTGTTAGCCAGGCATATAGGTGCTGTGCTGTGCTCTTGTTGAGCTTCTGTACTGATTTCCACAGGGCAGCAAAACTTCCAAGTAGCCAAAACAGCTCCTGTGCCTCCCACTCTGCTACCTGAGGCAGCTAAGCTCACATTGCCTCTGGACAGGGCATTTTCTGCGCTTCCTTTATGCTGTTCATTTGTCCGCTGGCTTGTGCAGAAGGCTGCCCATGAAAGAGTGCAGCTGAACAGGAGTTCCCTGCCCCTTCTGGAGAGGGAGCTGCAGCCATTTGCAATTCCATGGAGGCCCATGGATGCAATGTTCATCCTGTAGATGGAGGAGCAGGGCTGTGCTTTTCGCTCTGCCCTGACATTGCTACTCTTTTCTGCAGCAACTGCATTGGAGAGCCTGGTTGTCTGCAGTGAAATCCCAAGGTGGGAGCACCTGCTTGTGCGGTCAAGACACCGAGGTTAACTGCAGGCATTGCAGAAGGAGGGGCAACTGGTGGGGTGGGGGCGGGTAAATGCACGGCCCTTGTTCCTTCTCTAGTACAGCAAGGCTCTGCATGCAAGTAGTGCATAAATATAGCTGCTACAGGCATCCAGGGAATTGTGGATGGCTGCATCAGCTCCCTGTTGAGCAGCGAGGAGAGGAACTTTTGCAGGGCTTGCGATGCAAGTGATACTGCCCCAGCGTGCTTGGAACATTCGCAAGAACATCCCTCACACGATCATACCTGGCTGCAGTCAACACGTGTGCAGCAGAACGCCCCACCTGCTCTCTACCATTCCGAGCTTAGTCCAGGGCGGCGCTTGCTTTGGAACGCACCTCCTTCATGCAACCACCTGCACACGTGCGCAGACCCTTTGAACGCGTGTGCAGCGCAACGTGTGAACAGCCTTAGAATTTCAATGTTTCATCTGACAGCTTTATTGTAGGGTGGGGGGGGGGGGCAGATCTTAAAGCGGTCCAGACTCGACTCCTCCAAGCCAAAGAGGTGTGTGACCGAGGAAGCCTTGAATTTCATCTAATGACGAATAAATATGCACTGTAATCTTATGGCGGGGGGGGGGGGATAGAGCGGAGACGGGACTCAAAATCCCCCTCCCTGGCCAGACACGCGGGTGCGCGCTCGGTGTATTGTATTCAGACTTCTAGCCACGGTCAGTCCCTCTCGCAAACCTCCCCACTCGGAAGGCTTCAAAAGAGAAGCAAGGAACGGCAGGAGGCTCGCCTTTTTAAGGGGGGGTGAAGAAGGCGAGGGTGAAGGAGGGCTGGGTATGGCGCGGGGGGGGGTACCCTGGGGAAAAGCACCCTCCCCCCATGCCAGGGAGGAGACGAGGACGGCGGCGCAAGAAAGAGGGTCGTTAGAAGCGGGAGTGGCGGCGGCGAGGAGGGGCGAGGCGGCTTCGTGGTGTGGAAGAAGCACCACAGCAGCGGGACCGAGCTGCGGAGGGACCAACTGGAGCAGCCATGGAAGAGCCCAGCCCGGCAGCAGCCGCTGGGGAGGAGAAAAGCGCAAAGGGATGGTGGAGGTGGAGGGCAGGCAAAGCGGGCTCTCCTCCTGCCTCGCCTCTCCTCGCTGCCCCACCAGCCCCTCGGCTCGCCTCCGTCTCTTCAGTGGCGGCGGCGGCAGCGCCGGGTCCCCTCGCTCTTTCCGGCCCTGCCTGCGGACTGGCTCGGCTGGAGCTCCAAGTGCGCGCGGAGGCCGCTTCAGCCACAGGTGCTGCGCCCGGCAGGGCCCTTGGAGACGCCTCGCTCCCTAGCAACGCGGGCTGGGCCGTGGGGGGAGAGGGAGGGGAAATGCTGGGGGTGTAGGGGGGAGCAGAAGCAATATCTGCAGGGGCAGCAGCAGGTCGTGTGAAGTGGGAAACATGAGGGGAAGAGCACACACAAGAGACATGGCTCCTTCCGCCACGACAAGAGGTCCCGAGGTTACCAGGTGGGGGGGAGCCACACACATCGCCCCCATGGCCTGGACGGAACCGTTCGCGCTCCGCCCAAAACCGGGAGGCGGACCTCTCATCCTGCTTGGGAACACTCTGCACATGCCCAGAGGCACTCTGATAAATTAAAAAAATCCTTGCGCTCTGGAGTTTCCGCAGGGCTGTGGGAGAGGCTGCTGCCCCAGCTGCGAACGGGGCGCGGGTGGTATGATAAGCTGCCCCTCCGTATCCTTCCAGAGGGGTTTGGAGCGTGCTCCGGGTACTGCCTCCTCTCCCCCGGCGGCGCCCTTTCCCCGGCTCCGGTAGCCCCACCCAGAGAGGACACCTTCCCTCCCTCGCGCCCTCCTGCCCATTCATTCCCTCGCCGGCTGCGAGAAGAAGAAGCGCCCGCCCCGCGCGCAAGTTCTCCAGCTCGAGGGGGCGGCCTCTGGTGGCGCGCGGAGCAGGCGGGGGTCCACCGCGCGCCGGCAGCCCGAGGGTTAACCGCGACCGGCGAGCGAGACAGACGGACGGGCGGACAAGACAGCCTCGGCAGAAGAGGCTGGCGCGGAGTCAGCCGCTGTAGCCTCGCCGAGCCCACCGTGCCTGGGAGATGGGAAGCGGCGCCGACTGGGGGAAGTGCGGCGGCACGCGGGCTCTCCCAAGCCCGGCGGCGTCCCTCGCCGCCGCTGGGAAGGTGAGTTTGCGGGCTGGCTCCCGGACGAGCTGCCGGGCGGGGACGGAGCGAGTGCTCTCGACGCTGCCCTCAGCAGCCTGCTCCGGCTCTCCTCCGCCGTCGCGCCTTCGCTTCCCCACAGAGAGAGGGTGCTGCGTATAGGGCGGCGGCGCGTGCTGCTCCGGCTGCCGCCCCTCTTAGGTCAACGTTTTCCAAACGGGGCGACGGGGTGCGGGACGCTCCTTTCGGGTCCGGAGCTGCCCGGCTTCCGCGGGGCTCCAGTGCGTCGTCGAGGGGAGGCGCTGAGGCGACACGGGGTGCTCGGGGGGGGGGGAACGGGGTCCACTCGAGTCCCGGTTTTGTTTTCCGTGGGTGGGGGGGATTCTCTGTTTTCCTGTTGGAAGTAAGGGGGGCTGGTTCTGAAGATGTGAGATAAAGGGGTTTCTGTTGGGTCTGAGTGAGAGATTCCCCACTCCTCCGTGGGTTCCACAATGTGAAAAAGGAAATGTGTTTTTGTGGGGTTCCTTCTTGGACTTGGTGGCTTTCCTGCGTGTAGAGAGAGAGATGTGGAGAGCCGTGGGGCGCCTGGTCTGTGGAGCTTGGTGGACCAAGGAGGGATGTTCTGTTCAGTGCAGTGTGCTGTGTGTGTGTATGAGAGAGAGACAGAGACAGATCAAGGATGCTTCCTTTGATGAAGGAAAACAAGCCCCTGCTGGGTTTGTACTTGGCAGCCTCATGTGGTCCTATCCAACAGCCTTGCCCCAGCTCCATGAGCAACTCTGGCTCCAGCTCCCAGCAGCATCTTGACATTCATGATGCACCCAGACCTGTTGTGCCCAAAGAACAACTGTGACCAAGGAAGATGAAGATGAAATGCCAGGGAGGGAGGAGTGTGATAACTTGAGCCCCTCTTGTGCCAGGGTGGGTGTCCCACAAAAAGTCTAGAGCCAGGGCAGCAATGAATGCGTCACACACACCAACACAATGCGAGGAAATCTTCCAGGTTGCTTGTGGATACCCATGGGGGATTCAGCCCCTCTGGGAGGGGCCTCATTGCTGTGGTTGGACAGCCCCTTCCCAAACACAGGAAAATGCATCTGGCTCCCAGGATTTGCAGTGCCACCCTAGGCATGTTTACGCAACCCGCTCAGCTCAGTGGCACTTATTCTCCCAAGTGTGCGCGCACTGGACTGTGCTTTTTGCTGTTGCAAGAGGTGGAAGAACAAAGCTTGCTGGCATCCGTAGGCGCGTTAGGATTCCAGGCCATCTGATCCACAGGTAGGTGGTAGTCAGGTTAGCTTTGTCAGCTGTTGAACATCGAACTGCTTCCCCCAGCAAGAATTGAGGCTAACACTTCCCCAGCTTCTCGGCTTCAACAGAAGCAACAACTATGACACCATCATAGGGTGAGATAGCTCCAGACTTTGCTTCACAACCTCAGCAAGCAAAGGCTGGAGGATTTCTGTAAACAGTGCATTAGCCACCATCAACATGAAGTCACAGCCCAGCTTTTGAGCACAGCAGGGACTCACACTTTTGGACAACACCAGCATTCATATTCTTAGTCCCAGTTTTTCAGTCTCTATAGTGTCAGATCTGCAGGCGAACATAAGAAATGCCTGTTCGGTTCAGGCCAAGGGTCCCTCGAGCCCAGCATGGTCCCCAAATGTAGCTAAGCTAAATACCTGGGAGGCTCACAGTGAGGCAATGTAATACAGCTGTGTAGCATCTAGCAACTGGAGGTACACTGCACCCAGCCATGGAGGGTCTCTTTGGCCTGCCTTGGCTAGTCCTATCTTCCATGAATTTGCATATTCCTTTAAAGTAAAGCCTCTAAGCTAGAAGCTGTCACTGCATGGTCTGCTAATGAATTCGAATTTATTGTGTGTTATGTGAAGAGCTACTTTTTTTTTTGTCTGTCCTAAATCCACTGCCACTGAGAGAAGGAAATAATGTTCCCTGTGTACTCCCACACCATTCATAATCGTGTTCACCTCTATCATGCTCCCTGTTAGGCATCTCTCCCCCCCCCCCCCGAATTCCCTTTTCCTTTCTCCAGAACGTAGCAGGATCCATCACAGCAAATCTTCAGCCACACACACCAGCAGTTGGTTTTTGATACTCCCACTCCTACTGATTAAGAGTAGCAGTCTATTCATCTCAAGTCTAGGCCAGTGTGGGATTCAGAACAATGGTGCAGAATCCCACCCACCGTCTCTAGGCTCTGGGGCCAGTTTTCCTTCTGCCCACATTGCTATATTTGTATGGCTATTGAACACCCTTGCATGCATCTGAAAGCCGGGAGAGACCAGTGAAAATTTGTCTCTATAGATTTCTGGTTGAGCTTATAGAGTAACTAGGGTCTTCCTTAAGACATCTTGGCAGCTGATGCAGAAAATCCAAATAGCTACACTAATGGCACAATGAGTCCAGACATTCTCCAGCATGTGATCCATTGAAATTAACCCAAGTGTGCAAGAGCACATGGAGTTCTCTTGTGCAGCCTCCTATTCATTCAGAGGGTCTTGCACAGGAGAATTTCCTGGCTGATTGTGCCCTGTGGTTCAGATCTATCTTTCAGTCTGCATCACCATCATGGTGGCAGAAATCTGCCACCTTTAGGTAGAAGCCACACCTTCCCTCATGGTAGGGCCCTCAGGGTTTTCCTTCTGAATGGATATGTACAGGACTGAGAGCTGGAGGGAATAAAACCCTGTTTACTGTAAAAAGAAAATGCACAGAAATTCTGGGAGCCTAGGCAAAAGCATACGAGACTCAGATAAATATTGTGATGTCAGGGAACAGTCAGCTGTGATATTAATAAGGGAAAGTGACATCTCACTGATCTACCCGAATTCTCCGAAGATGTCAGGCAGCATGTAGAACAGGGCGACCCAGTTGATTTAGTGCAATTGGATTTTCAGAAGCGTTTGACAAAGCCCTTCATCAAAAGCTCTTAAGAAAACAAAGTCATCCTGGAATAAGAGGAACGATCTTTTTGTGAATCGGTAATGAGTTGCTGTTGGGGTTTTTTTCTTTATTAAAAAATGATGGAAACTCAAAACATATTTTTTAGCATATTGTTCTGGCATAAGCCCTATTGTTTGATCTGGTCAGCCTTACTATTAAGCAAATTTTGAAGGTACTTAGGTTGTTGTTGTTTGTTTGTTTGTTTGTTTTAATTCACCATGGGGGCACCATTTGGATTTTCTGCCTCAAGCACCGAAATGCGTTTTCTGTGCTGTGTTGAGGACTAGAAGGATGACAGGGTCAGCGTCGCAGTGAAAGGCTAAATAGGAAAGTGGGAGCAAGCATCTGTGCATCAAGGAAGCGATGTTAAACATATTCAACAGTGACCTCAAGAAAGGAAGGGAGGAATACTGAGGTGGAAACATTTTACAGCTGGCAAAGCTTTAAAGTCCAGAGCAGATTGCTGTCTTCTGGAAGGTCATTACACAACTGGGTGACTTTAGCAATAAAATGGCAGATGAAATTCAGTGCTGGAAATTGCAAAGTAATACACGCTGAGGGGAAAGGGGGGGGGAGAGGGAGGGTCCGTATTAGAACTATTCCAATAAAAAGAGAGCACATATTTTAATGTCACCGTGTGGATCGAAGGTGCATTTGCACTTCAAGTGCTCTGTTCAGGGCTGATCTTCCTCCACCCACAGCTCAACCTGATGTTGCAGAGCAAGGGAGGACAGGGGCAGAGGAAGGCAGCTAAAATGATCAGTGAGATGAAACAGCTTCCATAACAGACTTGAGGCTCCTTGAGCCAGATGACAAGAAGAGGGTGCAACAGAAGCACACAAGAAAATCATCAAGGCTGTGAAGTAAGTTGATGGGGAGCGGCTGTTAATTTTACCTTGGCTCAATAATGCAAAAACAGCCGCGAGCCTGAAGAGATGCAGGCGGAAGATTCTAAACAAAATACTCAGTTTGTTCCATGAATCAAATTTGCCACAGAACGTTTCGAGAGCAGAAAATAAAACTCTTTTTTTAAAAAAAGGATTTAAAAATTCCCGGAGGAAAAAAAAATGTCAGTAGCTATTAGACAAGACAGTCAGGGAATACAAACTAATGCTGGGGGTGTTTCTAAAATCTCCCAACAGCTAGAAGCTATGAGTAAATGACAGGAATTGGGTTACTGCTCAATTGCTCCTTATTTTAATCAGAAGCACTGAGCAAAGGTGGGTGTTCTGGCATAAGTAGGTAAACTGTTGGTTTGTACATGCATACCTTTTGCTCCTACCGGTAAATGATCTCATGAAAGCCCTTGTAAGCTTCAAGTTACCTCTTGAAATATTTCTGGAAAATGGGGAGGATGCAAGGAAGGAGCTGCCTTGAAGCGACTCTAATCAACAGTCCAGCTAGCTTGTAATGTTGTTGAACCAGGCAAGCAGGCATGTCTTGGATCACTAACTAGAAATTCTGGGAGCCCTGAAATACTTCCAATAACAATAATGCTTAGCATTTAATATGGCATTTTTAAAATTGCTTTGCACAGATTACCTTACCTTTACAACACCCCTGTATGGTAGGTCAATATTATTATCTTGAGATTGCAAGTGGAGGAAGGCTGAGGGAGTGGCTTGCCTGAATGCACTGAGTGTGGTCATGGCAGAGGAGAGATCTAAATCAGGTTCTTTCTGACTACTATCTCAATCTCTTTAGCCACTATGCTAAAGTAACTTTCAACTGTTGGCCTCATATATATGACAAACATTTATTCTGCTACCAAGGTAAAAAAGGCGCAGTCTGCATCTCTTCTCAAGCACGGGTCCTAGCTAAGGTTAATCCAGGAACGAAAAAGGCACCAAGCACATCTTATTTCACTGCTCCACCGAAGCGAGAAAAATTAAACAAGAGTGTGTTAATTAATTAAACATCTGACTGAAAGACATGATTCTCGGTTGTGCGCGCGTGCACACACTCGCACAATTCTCACAGCCTTCTGTTAAATGTCCTACAGTTATTTTTTTTGAAGAGTTCATGGCAAACTCCTGAAATTAATTGTCGCAAGGTGTGGAGAAGCCACAATGTTAGGTGGCTTTAAAAAAAATAACCCAGAGGATTGGAAAGATTCCTGGAGGAATGTTGGCTGTCATGGGTACCTAATGCTACCTCCGTTAAGTGAGTTCCTGATGTAGCACTGCTGGTGGCTCTCTTGTCAGACAGGAGAGTAGGGAGAAATGGGAGAGAGGAAATGGGTTAGGCTCAGTCTAAGATAATACGTAGTCACTGTCCAATCACCCCAACAGACAGACACATGTAACAGTGGGATGGACAGCTCTGCATTGTTGAATTTCCAGTCAACTACAGTGGAACCTCGGTTTATGAACACCTCGGTTTATGAATTTTCGGTTTATGAACGCCGCGGACCCATCTGGAACGGATTAATTCATTTTCCATTACTTTCAATGGGAAAGTTCGCTTCAGTTTATGAACGCTTCAGTTTATGAACAGACTTCCGGACCAATTACACCCATGCTTCAGTTTATGAACGTTTCAGTTTAAGTACTCCGCAGACTGTCTGGAACAGATTAATCCACTTTCCATTACTTTCAATGGGAAAGTTCGCTTCAGTTTATGAACGCTTCAGTTTATGAACAGACTTCCGGAACCAATTGTGTTCATAAACCGAGGTACCACTGTAATAGCTTGGTGAGGGACACGGGTGGTGCTGTGGGTTAAACCACAGAGCCTAGAGCTTGCCGATCAGAAGGTCGGCAGTTCGAATCCCTGCGACGGGGTGAGCTCCCGTTGCTCTGTCCCAGCTCCTGCCCACCTAGCAGTTCGAAAGCACGTCAAAGTGCAAGTAGATAAATAGGTACCACTCCGGCGGGAAGGTAAACAGACTTTCCGTGTGCTGCTCTGGTTCACCATGCTAGCCACGTGACCTGGAAGATGTATGCCGGCTCCCTGGGCCAATAATGCGAGATGAGCGTCGCAACCCCAGAGTCGGTCACAACTGGACCTAATGGTCAGGGGTCCATTTACCTTTACTTAATAGCTTGGTGAGGGTTGAAGCTGGAGCAAGTTATGGAAAGGGGGGGGTAAGTTTAGAAATGATTGTGGGTTGAAACAAACACGCCTGGTTCACAACGTACTTCAAAGGTCTCAATGGGAGGATTTAGGAAGGGAAATGCGAGTTTCTTATCTGATCCCCAATACTACATCCACTACCAGTATCCCTAGGCAGATCTTTCTCAGTTTGCTTTGAAACAGTCATTTAGGCTTTCCACATTGTGCCCTTCACATTGTGTCACTACTGTTTTGTTTTTTGTTTAATATGGAAAGGACCGGAGTAAGCCTCAAATTCACATCCACGTCTAATTTTAAAGGCTTCAAACAAGGGTGTTGTTGTAATGAGATGATTGGTTCAACACTAGTTATTTACTGTGGAATTGCCACACTTGGTTCACTCACTTTTTATGAGGCATCCATATGACATCATAATGGAATTGCTGTTGTCCAACACCACCTGAAGTCTCCCATCTCTTTTTAAAGGTCAAAGAAAGAGAAAGAAAGTATAGCACATGGTTAGCTCCATTTTGCAGTGGCTTAATTTTTTTATACTTGTGTCTTTCAATTTGCACATAAGCTTTTTTTCACTTACATTTAAAAAAAATCAATGGTGCTTAAAAGAAAAATAATTTTAGCATAAATGTAGACATTTATTATAAAAAAAGCATGTTGGCTTTCCATCCAGCACCATTTTAGAGAGTTGGTTTAAAAAATAAATAAATCATTTAAGTTGCACTCAAAATACTTCTTAGTCTATATTTTAAGTAAACATCTTTAAAATATTTATGCAGTAGCATGTAAATGAAAGACTGCTTGAGTGCAAAATTTAAAATTGATTTAAAAATAAACATGCTGCTGCTAAAATGGCTTAGATGTATTGTCACTTGCCCACGGGCTGTATCACACCCAATAGTGTGGGCAGAACATGGTTGCTAGTTTACACCAAAAACTGCTAGTTTAGAAGCACTCCAAGACTCTCCAGTTCTGGCTCGTTCTTGCTGTGCTGTGAGAGCCATGAATCTAGGTCTCATGCTTCGGTGAAGTGTTTCTCTCTGCTTCTGAAGAATCCTAGTCAGAGGTGGCTGTATCAACACATTGGTATCTCTTAGTGCAGTAGCATCTGTGGCACAGGAAGCTATGACATGTTGGTGTCTAAGGTAGGCTTTGGAATGACTGCCTGTGTTAAGCATGTAGCTCACTATGGATTTAATGAGCACCTTTAAAAAGCCTTTCAGGTAGTTTCGCATGATATTATAAAGCTCGATAAATCTAGGCAGTTGGCTGATAGCTCATAACCTGTAAAGAACAGTTGACTCACTGATAACGTGAGAAGATGAAGCAATGAGTGAAGCTGGTGGCAGCGATTGTCCTAGGTCATCTTCCTGCTTGGCAGGGGGTTGGACTGGATGGCCCTTGTGGTCTCTTCCAACTCTATGATTCTATGATCTTCAATATTTTCATCAATATTGTGGGCACCTATTTGTTTTTTTTAGAAAGGGGACAATACCACTTTACCAGAGATTGGCTGTGTGCATCTAACAGTTCTGCATGAGACTGTAATATTCTGCATGGACTTCAGGTTCCTGTTTTCATTTCTGTAAAAGCAGGTTTCCAGACCTTATGGCTATGAAGACAAGCCTGCAAATGTGCACGAAACAATGAAGGAAATATCAGGTGCTGAATAAGATTTCTAGGGGTCATTGGAAATTGATTTCAATTAACTCCCCAGACCTCTTTGCCCTTCCCCGTGATGATTAGGAGATGTAGAATAAATTTTGCAAAGTGAGCAAAATATGAAAAGATGCACACCTTTTATGGAAGCAAGAAAGAGTTCTGTGACACCTTAAAGACTAACGCATTTTTCAATGGTGTAAGTAGGATTTTTAGCACAGAGTACACATAGATCTGAGTAGGGAGAAACATCCAGTTTGGTGCTCTACCTTTTAAAATACATCAACAAACCACACAAAGTTCACAGGAGAGCAGCAAAGAGGATCAGGGAGGTGTTGTGCAAGAAAAATGCGGGGGAAATGAATAAAGTGAGCAGGCTTAGCAAAGACCAGAAAAAGGTGAAGGGGAAATGTGTGTACAATTTATATCCAATTTAATGGTGTAGAACTTTGGATCTTGAAATAAGGGGAAAACCAATTTCCTTAGGTCAGTAGAGGGAAATGCGCTTAGCAAGCAGGGTGGTCAGTTATGCATCACTAAAAAAGAGGGCACCAATTTGCATAAAATTTGCATGTGCTAATTTATATGGCTAGAAGTAAATTTAGAAACAAATTTCTATAATTTAAATAGAGATGCACTACAGCTCCCCATAGTGGAAAAAACTGCATAGATGACCTGCTATGAGCTGCCTTAGCCTGCTGCCCAGGTGCAACTTCAAGGCCCTGCTCCCCTTCTAATGACGATTAATCTTTAAACTGGAAATAGAAAAAAGTCCTCAGGAAAGTAGGACATTCAGCCACCTTATTAGTGGAGAAAAGATGAATAACATACATAAAGGAGAACTTCTGAGCCATAAAAACTGACAGACTACAGCAGATACTCTATGCATTCAAAATATTTAGGGCCAATGAGACATAAGGAGCCAGTCAAAGAGAGGGAGGTTAAACTGCAGTACAAAAAAGCATGACTTAGAGTTAATTGGCAATGGCAGCCTTAAAAGCTTCCAAAGGGAAGTTAAAAAAAAAGGAGGCACATGCCAACTTGACATTTAAATACTGTAAATAGTTTCAAATTTTAAAAGACAAAGAGGTATGAAATGCCAGGGCTTGTTCAAGACATGGTTGCACCTGAGACAGACCCTAGAATGGCACCTCTAGGGACGAAGTGGTGAGGGAAGGCCATCAGGGAAAAAGTGGGGGGGGGGAGAGAAAGATCAACACTGGGATTTACTGCCTTGGTGGATCTTGCTGCCTGAGGCAGTTGTCTCACCTTGCCTCATGGGTGGGCCGGTCCTATGAAATATACAGTAGGCCTAGCTAGAGCGCAAGTTGCCATAGACGGAAAAGAAAAGCTGAAGTAAGTTATAGGCTCAGTTCACATGTAACACTAAGCCAAACCATGCCTTTTCTCCTCCAGTCCTGCTGGTGTTGCGCTGGCGCTGCTGTGAGCTAAGCCATGGTTTGGTTTGGTGTTACATCTAAACCGAGGTCTGTGGTTTACCTCACTCCAGGCAAACCACAGCCTGTAGCTAAGGTTTGTTCAGTGGCTTTTTGGTTTCAATGGCTGGGGGAGATAAAGCATCAGCTCAGCTTCAGACATAATGCTAAGCCAAGCTGTGGCTTAGCTCACAGTATTGTGGCAACAGTCAGATCAGAGCAGGAACAAAGCAGCCATCATCTTCCCTCCAGGAGCTTCCCTCCAGGAGCTGCTCATTCACACACAGCCATGGTTTGGCTTAGCGTTGCATATGAACTGGGTCATAGGGTGGCATCAATTGAAAATAAACTTCAGGAATTGCAGTGGTTACAACGTGATAATGTATGTGAAGTGTTTAAATATTTAGCAAGAAATGGCATATAAATGTCCCAACAATGCATTAACCATGAGGTTTGTGCTCCTTCCTTCTGAGAGTTACTGCTTTCTGCTCACTTCACCACCTGACACTCATTTGAAAGAGAGAGAGAGAGAGAGAGAGAGAGAACATATATCTGTCTATCTGCTTGCCTACCTATAGGGTGCCAGTGTGTCCTGCTTTACAAAGGACACTCCTCTGTTTTGAAAGGCTCTCAGAAGCCAGTTCTCTGTTTGAAGGTGTCCTCTATTTGACGACTGCCCAGGCCAAGTCTGGCTTAAAGATAAGAAACATAAAAAGGGAGAGCAAGAAGCCTTGAAGTTGCCAATAACAGTCATGGGTACGTGGACATCAGATTTAGCACACACATAAGTCCCCTCATGTCTTCCCCACTTTGGTGAGATGTATTGTATTTCTATTGTAATCACAGCAATTTCTGAATTTGCTCCTTTCTTAAAAAACAACAACAAACCACGTGTTTTTCTTAATGTTCTCCCCTACCTTCTTTTGGTAATGCACGCCCACTTTTTTGACAATACGTAACTGACCACCTGATTTACCTGTCGAGAGAGAGTGATCTCCCACCTGAAGCCTGAAGCAATGCAGCCACTTGCTTGGGAAGTGGTGGGCTTGGAAAAAAAGAATGCTGTAGCCATGGATAGATGAGTTGGGCAAGATGACATTTGAGGTCACTTCCACAATCTGCTGTTTTTGGTGAGCTAAGTCTCTCTGACAGAAGCACCAAACACACACTATTATTTATTTATTTATTTATTCCCCACCCATCTGGCTGGGTTTCCCCAGCCACTCTGGGCGGCTTCCAACAGAAAAATAAAATACAATCTATTAAACATCAAAAGCCTCCCTAAACAGGGTTGCCTTCAGATGTCTTCTAAAAATCTGGTAGTTGTTTTTCTCTTTGACATCTGATGGGAGGGCGTTCCACAGGGTGGGTGCCACTACCGAGAAGGCCCTCTGTCTGGTTCCCTGCAACTTGGCTTCTCGCAACGAGGGAACCGCCAGAAGGCCCTCAGCACTGGACCTCAGTGTCTGGGCAGAACAATGGGGGGTGGAGACGCTCCTTCAGGTATACTGGACCGAGGCCATTTAGGGCTTTAAAGGTCAACACCAACACTTTGAATTGTGCTTGGAAACGTACTGGGAGCCAATGTAGGTCTTTCAAGACCGGTGTTATGTGGTCTCGGCGGCTGCTCCCAGTCACCAGTCTAGCTGCCGCATTCTGGATTAGTTGTAGTTTCTGGGTCACCTTCAAAGGTAGCCCCATGTAGAGGGCATTGCAGTAGTCCAAGCGAGAGATAACTAGAGCATGCACCACTCTGGCGAGACAGTCTGCAGGCAAGGTAGGGTCTCAGCCTGCGTACCAGATGGAACTGATAGACAGCTACCCTGGACACAGAATTGACCTGCGCCTCCATGGACAGCTGTGAGCCCAAAATGACTCCCAGGCTGCGCACCTGGTCCTTCAGGGGCACAGTTACCCCATTCAGGACCAGGGAGTCTTCCACACATGCCCGCCTCCTGTCCCCCACGAACAGTACTTCTGTCTTGTCAGGATTCAGCGGCAGAGGAGGACTGGGATCAGCAACCGCAAGGAACAGCAGTCTAGCATATTGTGCTTGGGGAAGGTTGTGAAGTGAGGTGAGTCTCTGCCTTTAGGGTAGAAGACAATGTGTGGCAAACAATATTGGGTTTACCTAGCAAGGTGATAAAAGACGCTGGAAAAGAAAACGAGAGTCAGGTAGTGTGTGACCTCATGTACACCACCTGATTATTAAACAATCTATCATAGCTGGAAATTGTGGGAAAAGCTTTGTGTTTGAGGCAGGTTGTGAGGTGTTTCGAAACATCCGTGGAGGATGCAAGCCAGCATTTGATGCCACAACGAACATGAATAGTGAGAATGAGGTCTTGAAGAACTGCTGTTAGACGACGATTCAAGGCCTAGCTGCCAAACGTGTGAGGGGGAAGTAAAACTTCGGGTTTTGCTCAAAGTTGTAAATCTGGCAGAATCAATTACAGAATGGCAGAGCGAGGTTTCTGCTTTAATAACAGGTGGTTCCAGCTACCCTGGACAGAAAAGAGAATCTAGCTTGAAAGCAACATTTTAATTAAATGTGAGTTTTCTTCTAAAGAACACCCCTCAATTTTACACTATATGTGAGGAAGAAACTATTAAACCATCAAAAGTGGATGCAGAGTAATTCATCTCAATCAGCATAAGGTAATGCATTTTATTCATTCCTCTAAATTCCATATCAAAGCTCACATTTTCCTAACCGCCCCCCCGCCCCTCCCTACTCAGCCTTCACCCCCCCCCCTTAACATAGGTCAGAGCTGCACACACACCATATTTTTGAAGCACACCCACTCAAGAATCCTGGGGAATATGGTTTATCCCTCACAGAGCTACAATTCCCAGCACACTTAACAAGCTACAATTCCCAGGATTCTTTGTGGGGGGAGGGAGAAAGATGTTTTAAATGTGCTTTAAATGTAAGGTGCATATGCAGCCAGTCTAAGTGTGGGTAAGCACATCTGCTCCCAGTGATTTTCTTAGGTTTGCCTTGCTCTTCTTGCTAGCCTTTTCTCGCCCCACTTACTGATACGACGAGAGAGAGAAAGAGGGAGACACAGACAGTAATGGAATCATAGAATTGTAGAGTTGGAAGGGGCCACGAGGGTCATCTAGTTCAACCCCCTGCAATACAGGAACTTTCTGCCCAACGTGGGGCTCGAACCCACGCCCCGGACATTAAGAGTCTCATGTTCTACCAACTGAGCTTCCCAATTTGGTGATGGTGGGGCAATACTAATATGTGACTGGAACTGGACCATTGTTGTAAGTGCTTTGGGGCAGGCTGTGGTGTGTGTGTGTGTGTGTGTGTGTGTGTGTGTGTGCGCGTGCATGCATGCATGCACACACATGCACACTTCAGCTGCAAAGTGCCATGTACATCAATATGATTATTGCCTCAGTTGATGTGTTTATTACAGTTTGACACTGCACCTTTAAAGCACATTTGAAGCACACTTCCCTCTCCAAATAATTCTGGGCACCGTAGTTACAACCCCCAATAACCCTTAACGAAATACAGCCCCCAGAATTCTCTGAAGCCGGTGGAAACATGCTTCAGATTTGCTCCGAAGATCACAATAGTGTTCAACACAGCATAAATATTTTGTGGAATATGACTCTGCGAATGCTATAGGTGGTGCCTGTGTTTGTGGTCATTGATTGTGAATAACGCTGCCCTAGCCCTCCCCTGTGTCTGGGCTCTTAAATTTTTTTATTTTAAATGTCGCTTTTACTTCTGTAGGGACAGCACTTTCCCTTGCTATGCCACTTAAACTGGCAAGTGCTGGTATATCCTTTCAAAAATAAAATGTCAACAGCAATGCCCTGATCTTCCATTTTGTGAAATGCCCACCCCACCCCCATCCACGAGTCACCTTTTTATATAGAGCTCATTCACTTAGGGCACTTCATTACATGGGCGCACACAGCTCTCTGCTTATACCCCCAGACGTACGAGTCACTAGGGGTGTGGCAGAGGCTAGCAGGGCAAGGAGGGCAAGAACCCCCTTGCATATGTACAGTTCTGCACATGTGAGAGACGAGTCATCTCCTTAGCTTTCTTTTCCTTTCCCAAGGTTGTGTGTTCCCCCCTCCCAATCAAGAAGCACAAATCTCTCATGTTTTTTTAACAGCAATAATGGACTATCCCCTGCAGCTGGGGCTTCTCTCTCTCTCTCTCTCTCTCTCTCTCTCTCTCTCTCTCTCTCTCTCTCTCTCTCTCTCTCACACACACACACACACACACACACACACACAGTGTGTTCCTTCCCATTCCTTGGCCTCTCCAGTGCACATGCATGTACAGCATCTCACACCACTGGCGCATGGTACTAGAATTAGTGCAACGTGGAAAATAAAATCCTTTTTTTTTAAAAAAAAAAAAAAGCTTTCCAGAATATATCCTGTCCTAAATATAATGAGAGCCTGAAGTTGGTTTTTGGACATGGAAGATAGATGCTGCAGGGGAAAGAAGAAAGAATTCAGAAGTGAGCTATGGAGAGGATAAAAAAGATCTGAAGGCAAGTCTTAGAAGGGTGGGCCAAAAGCTCTTGGTGTGGCTTGCCTGGAGAAAAGAAGATTAAGAAGGGGTATTTAAATATTTAAGAGAATTTTAGAAAGAAGATGGGGAGCAAATGTTCACCCTGTTCTGTGATGTAATGAGTTTAAGCAGGAGGCAGGTAGCTTTCGGCTAAGCATTGGGGAAAGGCTGCCTGGATTCAAGCAATGGAAAATAACTGCCCAGAGAGGATTCAGAATCTGCATTCTTGGAGAAAGAGCCTCAAATGGCTTCTGAGGGGGATTTCATGCTTTGAATAATTGTCATTTATGTACCATATTTCAGGGGTTCAAAGCCCACGTTTGGGTTGTAAGCCCCTTGGAACAGGGACCTGCCCTCTTGTACTCTCTAAAATGCCAGACAGTGATGGTGCCATATCAACCAAACAAATAATTGCAGAGGGAAATAGATCTATGCAGGTAAAAGATGTGGGTAATTAATATAAGAATCAGCTGGACTCCTGGATTCAAAATGCAGGGCGTAACACACTCTCCAGTGGGAGAAAGACCCCAGCAGAGTTTAAAACAGTCACAAGGTCAAGCAGCAGTATAGTGTGGGTATAACAGGCTGTTGGGCCCTTTTATATATTCTGTTTACTTTGCTTACAGTGCTTTCCCCATTTCTGCTCCTCTTGCAATGAACAAACCACACTCTTAAAAGCTTTACTTACAAAATCCTAAAGTATGATTCATGTGTTATTCCATGCAGCAGCAAGCAGAACACAGGTAGAATTCCCTTGGGTACAAAGTATCAAAAGATGGTTTCAGGCATGCAATCAGAGTTTGGAGCAAGCTCAGACACTTTCTTCCTGGTTAGTTACATGGTGTGAAGAAGAGTGATGAAAGAAGATTTATTTCCTCCCTCATTGGAGAGGAGGGAGTGTGTGACCTGAGTCTAGCATTACAACTTTGTGGTCTTTAACCCCTTCATGCATTAACTATCCCCATGCCTGCTAGTTTACTCTGACTACAAATTCCCCACAGTAATTCTTTCTGGAATGCTTATCACATACATTATTTCTGTAATCACATGCATTATGTCTAATGCTTATGACAAGTTGAATATAGAAAGCAGGTACATATTAGGATGGAACTAGATGTTTCAGCTGCTGTCTGCTCCCCTGCTCACCCTGTAACATTTAATAATGCAAGGCATGTGTTGTGTTGCCGTTCCACTGAAAGTTTCCCAGCTACTGCTGATCCACTTCACTGGCTGCTGTTCCATGGGGTAGGGAATGAGAGGAGGGAAATTCATAATGCATTATAAAGCTACATGGGCAGAGGGAGGAGATGCAGGCAGCAACAACACATCACTCATAAATGTGCAGCTTTTATACATCTGTTTTGTAGAAGAGGGCTGGCATGATTCATAAAGGTAAAGAGACCCCTGACCATTATGTCCAGTCGTGACCGACTCTGGGGTTGCGCGCTCATCTCGCATTATTGGCCGAGGGAGCCGGCGTACAGCTTCCAGGTCATGTGGCCAGCATGACAAAGCCGCTTCTGGCAAACCAGAGCAGCACATGGAAACGCCGTTTACCTTCCCGCTGTAGCGGTTCCTATTTATCTACTTGCATTTTGATGTGCTTTCGAACTGCTAGGTTGGCAGGAGCTGGGACCAAGCAACAGGAGCTCACCCCGTCACAGGGATTCGAACCGCCGACCTTCTGATCAGCAAGCCCTAGGCTCAGTGGTTTAACCACAGCGCCACCTGGGTCCCTGGCCTGATTCATACACCATGCTAAGTCAAGGCATGGCATGCCGAGGGCACAGTGGCGGATTCACTCTATCCCAAACTTGCTGTTTAGCTCTCCCAAACAAATTATGGGTTGTAAACCAGGAACAAACCTTGGTTGCACCTCATGGATAGTCCAGAGAGAAACTTATTTTATACTTCTATCTCTTATTTTCTCCTCTGTTTTTTTTTTTTGGTTGTTGTTTAGTCGTGTCTGACTCCTCGTGACCCTATGGACCATAGCACACCAGGCACTCCTGTCTTCCACTGCCTCCCGCATTTTGGTCAAACTCATGTTCGTAGCTTCGAGAACACTGTCCAACCATCTCATACTCTGTCGTCCCCTTCTCCTAGTGCCCTCCATCTTTCCCAATATCAGGGTCTTTTCCAGGGAGTCTTCTCTTCTCATGACTCTTCTCTGTTTTTTTTAACATAGATTAAAAAACAAACAAACATAACAAAAAAGAAAAACAAACAAACAAACACATAATTGGACTTCCTATCATTTCCCGATGAGTATTTTATTTCTGATGGTGAATATACCTAACCTTACTAGCTTATCCTTTACAGTATATCCTTTCTAATACATTCTTAGAACAGTACTTAACCACCACCTTCTCTTATGGCAGTATGGGTCACCCCCTCACTCAAAGAGGCGCTAGTCACTTCTGAAGTCCAGAACGAAAGCTCAATTCTGTACAGTTTCAAAAACCAGGAAGGTCAAGGATCTGAGGAGCAGGTAGACCTCAGCCTTCCAAGAGCTCAGTCTGTGATGGCAAAAAGCGTTAACAGAAAAATATACAATGCTTTATATTAAAACGCTTCCCCCTCCAAAAATGTAGTACTGTAATGGTTGTACCCATGTTCCCCTTTTTATTCCTCCTCCTACCAGATCATCACCTGCACTAGGAATCGAATTGTTAACGAATCTATGACTCTTCTTTCTCCTTTTATGATTAACCGACTCCCCCACGTTGCCATTATTACCTACGCTCTCTCTCCTCTCCTCTCTTCAGGCCCCAAAGAATCTGCTCAGACAAAGCAGCACTCTTATTACCCCCAACAACCCTTTTTTAAAACAGGAAAATCCGCTTCCATCTTCTCCCCCCTCCCTCCCTGCCCCCAGCGGCTTTCCGCAGGGTTTCAAATGAGTCTGAATTTAAACACAATATAAGTGTCTAATCACAACTGAATCATATTCTATGAGAACATGTTCAAGAGATTAAAGTAATAAGGCTGCAATAAAAGAGCTATTTAGCAAGTAGTAAAAATGCACATCAGATTCGCCAGGATACAAAGTGAGAAGTGAATTTTACTTTTCAAGACAGAAATGTACTCTCTGCATCTTGTAATCGTGTGAATATATGGCCATCTGTTCTAGTCACCTTTTATCTGTCCGTTCAGTTCCCCCTCTTCCTTTCACCCAGACTTTGTAGACACACAAACACACAATGGGGGTGGGGGACTCTCTTAGACTTTGCCATCTTCCTTGCTTACCCTAGAACCTGAGGTCTGTCTGACAGCTCTAGCGAACAAGTCAGCAAGACATTAGCATATTGATTTTCCCTTCTAAGTTTGTTTGCTGAAGGACTTGTGTCAGCCACACCATTGTCGAGCACAGAGCCTTGGGTTTCATTGGGCTCCCCTCGGAGGGGGTGTTTCTCGTAAAGATATTATCTCCAGTCCTTGAAATGACTTGCAAGGCTTACAGCACCCAGCTTCTCTGTATCTGCAGATGAGTTGTACCCGGGGCATCTCCAAGGACGTACAAGCTGGATCATCTTTGAACTCTGCACCCACAATGGGAGACCGGAGTCTGGGGAAATAGTAGCAAGCTAGGTTGTATAACTGGCCAGACATAAGTGCAAACATACAATATCCGTATCCCAGTTTGCCATTTTTAAAAGCTATACAGCCATAAATTTTATCAAAAAATTGTGTGTGAGAAAGGGAGAGGGAGAGAGTGCAGGCAGTGATTAAAAGGGCAAAAGGGAAAGCCATTTTAGCCATCCGGAAAGTAAACACTAAATATTTTATGGACATTTCCCACCCACCCCTCTCAGTCCTTAAGCAGGCTTGGCGTGTTCTCACTGATTCATTCCCTTTCGCTATCTCCTGTGTTTATCATTCTAATTTTATTCCTATTCTTTTCCTTGCCTCCACACACAATTAAAGTAGCTCTTTATATTAAATGGATTACATGCTCTGTGCTATAAATAAATGCGGGAATTAAGATTCTCTTAACTTGTTTAAGTGATAAGAAATCAGAGGCACAAATTCCCCCCTGCCCCCAGCCCTTGGAGGAACAGCAGCACGTGTGTTCATGGCTGTGAGGCTCACATTTATTTGTGTGTGTGTGTTTAAGGTTGTTTGCTCTGCCGCGAGTGCAGAGGGGGAAAAATGTGCGCGTGCAATGATAAGCCAGGGAAATGTTTTCTCTCCATGTCAGTCTGTGTTCTGCTTATGTTCATAATACATGACATGTTTATAAGGATTGAAGGGACTTGATGGAATGTAATGAAAGTTGGTGGTCACTAGGCAGCCGTGCATCAGCTGCGCTGAAGGGATTTAGGAACGCTTTAGCGAACATTCAACTGACATTCCTTTTTTTTATTTATTCCTGGTTTTAGTGAAGAATATGAGGCAGATTTACCGCTGAGTGGAGAAACAGTCGCTTCTAGATATGGAGACCAGCACCTGGTAGGTTTGCAACATTTATTTTAGAAAGTGTGATGGAAATGGGACAGGGCCAGGCCAGGCTATGGCACTTAAGTGAGCCAGTGTGGTGTAGTGGTTAGGAGCAATGGACTCATAATCTGGTGAACCGGGTTCGCTTCCCCGCTCCTCCACAGTGCAACTGCTGGGTGACCTTGGGTTAGTCACACTTCTTTGAAGTCTCTCAGCCCCACTCACCTCACAGAGTGTTTGTTGTGGGGGAGGAAGGGAAAGGAGATTGTTAGCTGCTTTGAGACTCCTTAGGGTAGTGATAAAGCAGCATATCAAATCCAAACACTTCTTCTTTGTCCAGGACAGTACTGTACTTTGAAGAATGAAGCATTGCTAGTGCACCACCAGCAACAAACCGAACTTGATGCATACCTAGTAATGGTAATAGGCAAAGCACTGGATTTACAGTGGTATGGACAGTTCCCCCCACAAGGCACTGAGCTCAGAGGTTGCAAAATGGAGAAGATCCATTTGGAGGTGCCAGTTTTTGACCTCGCACAGGGTGCCCAGAAAAAGAATGAAAGAGCTGGTGCTTTAGGGAGGCACAAGCCAAGGGATTGTACTGACAATAGGAAGGGAGTGAGCTAGTTGATGCATTAGGATTGGAGCTGTGACAGGTGAGAAGGAAGTGTGCAGCTATGGCACCTGCACAAGGCTTCATAAACCATCGTTTGTGAAGCCATGGACAATTGTCTGAATGTGGCAGTTGGGTCTCAGGGGCCCAGTACCCAAGGAGAGGCATGAGGCCAATTGGGCACCCCTGCAAAATGAGCAGGAGGGATATGCATGAAGTGTGCATAAAACCCCCCACACCTGCAGGCTGGGCTGCTTAGTACACACCACACCTTGCCCCAAAGAATCCTGGGAACTGTGGTTTGTAACAGCTGCTGAGAGGTGTGACGGTTCTCAAGATTCTTTGGCGGAAGACATGCCCTTTAAATCTATGGTGTGTACACAGAAACAGTTGCAGATACTCCTGGACAAAGAGGTCGTTGGAGGTGGCGCTTAAAACAGGCTGCAGGAGAAAGCTCCATATTCAGGGCTATCAAATTAACATGGGGTTACAGATTGTTAGTTATCATGCCATGCAAGTCCCTTTAAATGAGCAGGGGCTGGCAGGAGTGCTGCTGGACACTTGCACAGATCATTGGTTTCAGCTGGGCTTTTGCAGAAGTTCAAAGCTGACTGCGATCTCCACCAGCCACACTTCATGGGAACCCAAACCCCACTGCCTGACAACACAGCCAGCGAGCCCCACAGGCAGGGACCCCCCCAGCTTAGTGATGAGCATCTCTCTTTCTCCCCTTCCGCAGCGTGATGCTCCCTCTGGTCTCCTGCTTCCACTTGCTGCAGCTCTGGCCTTTCTTACTTCTCGCCTCAGCACTTCCATCCCACAGCGCCTGGTCTCTGCGCACCCGGGGCCTTCTGGCAGCACGGCCCCTTTGCAGCCACCGCAGCAGCCCTTCCTCCCCTCGGTCCGTTTGCATCTGGGACAAGAACCCCGCCCCGGAGAAAGGACCCCGCTCTACCTCACAGCGCCATCGGTCTGTGGTTCCCAAAGGGGCTGGGCTGCGCAGCTCAGTGCGCCTGAGGCGCCAGGCTCAGGGGACCCGGCCTGCCACTCCGTCTGGCTTCGAGGATGGCCTGTCGTCCTCCCAGTACCCCTGGGCCATTGTCTGGGGCCCCACAATATCCGTGGAGGATGGAGGCGACGCCAACTCTGCCAACCCTGGCTTCCCACCTCTGGGTTACACCTTCGTTTCGTCAAGCGGAATGGCCACAGCGCAACCCAACTCCCACTCCCTGCTACACAACGAAGGGCTCAACCTGCGCCAAACCCCAGCCACCCTGCGGCCCTTCCTTTTTGGGCCACGGGGAGAAGGTAACGCTCATCTTCTTCTCTCGATTCCTTCTGGTGTTGCCAACTTTCTTTTTTCTTTTTCCATTATTATTTAGAGTTTATTGATTTCTCCCCCCCCCCCCCCCCCGTGGACCAATAAAGTAATGAGAAAATAAAGAAAAGGGTGTTCAAAACTGTAATACATGGTTTCCCAAACTTGGGTTTCCAGCTGTTTTTGGACTATGGTTTCCATCATGCCTGACCACTGGTCCTGCTAGCTAGGGATGATGGGAGTTGTAGTCCAAAAGCAGCTGGAAACCCAAGTTTGGGAAACTCTGCTGTAATACAATGCAATGCAATGCAGAGCTATATAAGTAATGCTATTATTCCAACAAGTATACAATTAGTAACAAGTTGGTCTAATTTTTATCAATGCATTCCAAGTATCATTATATATTCATGTGTTGCAAGAGTTGTCATATATTCTATCCATTGATCAAAGGGGAGCATAGTCTTATTTTTCCAGAAAATCAGTATCAGTCTTTTGGCAAAAGTAAGGGTGTGAAGAGTCCATCTGTGTTGACCAGCCGTCAAACCCCATATCATTGGTATGTGGTTTAGGATAATATTATCATCTGACAGTTTTAACCCCCCCCCCAAAAGTAGAATACATTTTAATACTTTTCTCCAAAAGTCCGTAAGCGTCGGACACTGCAAAAACATTTGTTTCAAAGAACAATTTTCCTTATTATATCTCCAGCAACATGTTGCCAACTTTTTTTCCTGACTGGGTTCCTGTGTACCTTTAATAGCTTGAGTGGCAAGCAGAAATCCTTTTCTCAATTCTACAACTGCGAGCTCCACCTGCAAGAGTGCTACTTTTAAAAAGCACACAGGAGGGCAGCCAGGAAAAAAGTGGAAATCTCGGGGGGGGGGGGCATGGACTGCCCTGTCCCCACAAAATGGTCAGGAGCTGCATACTGTACTTACTGACACTTCCCATCTCTGTCTGTTCCAGGTGTGGACCCTCAGCTGTATGTCACCATTACGATCTCTGTCATTATTGTCCTTGTTGCTCTGGGGATAATACTCAAATTCTGGTGAGTAGATTTTAGGGAGCTGCAAAGGTTAATGCCATAGGATCGCAACTCACAGGAGGTTATGGCCAAATGGCTTAATATTGAATGGAAAGCCAATTTTGTTTTTTGTTTTTTGTCCTTCCAAAATATATCTTTATTATTTAAAAATTATAAAACAAACACATTACATACAAACACATATTATACATTAACAAATAACATCGTTCTATAACTTTCGAAATTATAATCTGTTAACAGAATCTTAAAAATGGAAAGCCAATTTTGGTGCTCTTGGAGATTCTCTATTCTCCAAACATTAGTTTCGAAGCTGGGAATATATTTTGTTGCACAAACCGACCCTTTTACAAGTAGTCAAGCTCCGTAAATAAAGTAAATGCCATCTAGCATTAAGGGTTTCCTACTTTAGTCAGTACATGCATCCCTAATATAGATCTGCAAAAAAATATGTTGGTTATATATTTATTTACAAAAGTAAAAGACAGCTGCAATCCTGTCTTTTACATGCAAAATACAGTATGTAATTTAATTACTTCTCCCAGTTTATGACATTTTTAAAACGTTCTTTCCCTTGCCTGTGTTGTACCTTGGTAAAGGCCGCATAAAACTCCGCATAAAGGCCACAACTAGCCATCACTAATGACCAGAAGGAACTCTTGATGATTCTTCTAATATCCAATTCTTTACAAGTGTGAGCTGCAGAAGATGATATAAGGTCTGAAAACACACTTGGCAACTTTTAAGCAACTGACATTTTTCAGTTTCACATTAACTCCTTTAGGTTTTGTACAGCACCAATTTGGACGTTGGGATTTGTGTACTGGGAGCGAATTATGTCAGATTTTGCTTTAAATACCATGTAGTTCGAACATTTTATAACTGCATTAACCCCGCACACACATCATTATAGAGTTATATGGTAAGTTAAGGAATTGGTATGTTATATTTGAACATTTTAATTGACTTCTTTTTCAGTTGGCCTTTTTTTTTAAGCTAGGCATTTTTCTTACGATACTACTTTGTGCATAGCTGAGGCTGCGCCATTATACTTTTGTAACATACTACTTAAGAATGCAGACTGGTGTAACATTAGTAGGGCTGTGGGACCACATGCACTACAAACTTACTTTTGGGGTAAAATAATTCTGTAAGGTTCGCCAGAAGTGGCTTTGTCATGCTGGCCAAATGACCTGGAAGCTGTACTCCAGCTCCCTTGGCCAATAACGCGAGATGATCGCCACAACCCCAGAGTCGGTCACGAATGGACCTGATGGTCAGGGGTCCCTTTACCTTTAATTCTGTAAGTTTGCTTCAAAAGCCAGCAATAGGCATTGCTGATTGGCTAGTGACTGTGAAGTCGCCACAATAACTCCTCTCTTCTATCCCTGAGGAAGTTTTGCAACTATTTAAAAAATGTTAAGATGAAGGGTGAATAGGGAAACAGTTAAACATACATGTTGTGCTTTTACAAACATATAAGGCAGGCAGATCGCTTGAAAAATGTATGGTGGAAAGACTAGAGGGCTGATTGAACCAGCTTGATAGAATGCCTATCTGTCATGTGAATGTAGAAGTTGAGAGGAAATTGGGCACATACTTCAAATGAAGAACCCACTGTATCAACACTTTTATTACCATCTCTGTCCTCCCAAACCACCAAATCAAGTTGTAGATGGCTTAGTTTACTCCCCTGTCATATTTCAAGTTCCATTGAAGGGCTTATTTCTCTGACAGGTATTGATCTTGAAAATTTCATTTTGCCCCCCCCCTCTTTCGGTTTCTTATAAAAGCAGAACACAGCTTTTTGAAGTGCTGGTACCCACACCTGTATTTAAAAAGCGGTAGGCTTGGGCTGGTTGGCCATCATTTTTTGAGCAAAAACCAGCATCCTTTTGATATGATTTGATAATTGCATCCTGTTTTTCTAACAACAATGCTGATCTCAAAACAGCTCGCAACAATAACATTAGCATTAAGAATGAGTAAGCGTTTCAATCAGTGCAATCATACCCAAACACAATAGCATGTACTTAAAGCAAAAAACCACAAATAAATTCATCAAGCAATTAATACAATTCAGTACAAACTCATAGTGAAACTCAAAATATCAGGAATGGCTGCTGAGCCCCAGCTGTTTGCTGCCGAATCAGATCAGACGTCAATCTGGCTTTCTGCGGGTCGACATTTGTTCTGATTCAGCAGTGAAGAGTGGGTTTTCCTGGGGAAAGCAGTGGGACAAAAGAAAAACCTCTCAGACCTGTGTCTAGAAATCACGGGACTGTCGGGACAAGTCCCAAATCAGATCCTTTTTGAAAGTAGATTGGTTGTGCTAGGATGGCAGAGCCCATTAATCCATTGCACAAGACCTAAAGTTCTTTTATGCACTTGAAGCACTCCTGCAAAAGAGTTACAGTCCAGAGGCACTCAAAAACAAAACAGTTCATTAGTAAGACAAAGCTCTCCCCGACAGCCAAGTTTTAATTAAACAAACAATTTGCGAAAGGATAAAGGTGTTCCAAAGGGAGCTTCGTTGGACAAAGAACTGCCGCAACTGCCCCTGTTCAAGTCCTTGTTGATGTTGCCTCTGGAAAGGATGCGACCCAGAGAGGAACCCTACTGGCATTGGGAGAAATATATGGGGAAAGGCCCAGTAGGCACACATGGCTTTCACCCCCACATCCAGTACCATCATTATCCTAAGAGGTGGAAAGCTTGAGCAGAGAACTAGAGGTCCACTCCAACTTGGAGTCCATATTTTATGTCAGCTGTACAAGTGGACATTTCACGTTCCCATTGTGCTTCGGGTGGACTGTATATTCCTTACAGTCGGAGGAAAGGTATTTGGGTACCAGGAAAACAAACGTAAGGCATGGAGGCACAATCCTCTGGTTAGGTCTCACCTTTCCTGATGGTAACAGCCTTCTCTCTCCCCCTATCCTCTGGCTTTCTGTAGCTGGGACAGGAACCAGAAGCGACGTCACCACTCCAGCCAGCAAAGTGGATTGCAGCAGGAGGGTAGCCATCAGCCCTTAACAGACCTATCTCCCTCTGCGGTCAGCATCCTGGGGCCCTTCAGCGACTCGCCGACCCCGACACCAGACATGATGGAAACTGGACAGGTACTGGAAGGCATGGAGAAGCTAGAGGGACTAGGGAAGACCAGTGCCTTCCAGCTCAACAGGTAACTCACACAAATTGCAAGTATCAATCAATCAATTTATTGTATATAGCCAAAGGCCTTCGCTATGAACAGCAAAGAGCAAAAGCAAGGCAATACACTGGAAAGCAAAAAAGAAACAACTCCCAGCCGTGCTTGATTTATAGCATGGAACACAACTACTTTATAATATGATCCTGGGACATCCAGGAAGTATTAAAAAATGCAGCTACGTAAGAACATGAATCATTCTCAAAATATAATTATAAACGAGTTTCCTCCAGCACTCTGTCAGAATGGCGATTGTGGATCACAATTGGGATTGTCCTCACTATCACTCAATGCTCTTGCTCTCATTTTGAAAAGTTGTCTATCAGTACTCTGCAATTTTAAAAAAGCATTTTGATATGATACAATGATACTATTATACTATACTATACTATACAGTAGTACCTCGCAAGACGAATGCCTCGTGCAACGAAAAACTCGCAAGATGAAAGCGTTTTGCGATGTTTTTGGTGACTTGCAAGACGAAGTTTTCTATGGCTGTGCTTCGCAAGACGCATTTTTCGGCAGTTCCCCCCCTCCCCCGGCAAACCCGCTTTGCAAGACGAAATTATCGCAAGACGAAGCGACTCGCGGAACTAATTAATTTCATCTTGCGAGGCACCACTGTACTATACTATACTGAATTGTTTAAATGTTTCTTTGTCCTTGAATCTTCCTGCCACATTTGCCATCCTCTCCTGCTACATCCTTTGAGAACCACTGCACTACAGGGTCATAATAGCCTGACCTAAGGGGAGGGGCATGTCACAAAAGCAATACAGTGACCACCATTCAGGCAGATTGCATAAAAGATCAGACCTCACCTGGAGTACTGTGTCCAGTTCTGGGCACCACAGTTCAAGAAGGATATTGACAAGCTGGAACGTGTCCAGAGGAGGGCAACCAAAATGGTCAAAGGCCTGGAAACGATGCCTTATGAGGAACGGCTTAGGGAGCTGGGCATGTTTAGCCTGGAGAAGAGAAGGTTAAGGGGTGATATGATAGCCATGTTCAAATATATTAAAGGATGCCATATAGAGGAGAGTGAAAGGTTGTTTTCTGCTGCTCCAGAGAAGCTGACACGGAGCAATGGATTCAAACTACAAGAAAGAAGATTCCACCTAAACATTAGGAAGAACTTCCTGACAGTAAGAGCTGTTCAACAGTGGAATTTGCTGCCAAGGAGTGTGGTGGAGTCTCCTTCTTTGGAGGTCTTTAAGCAGAGGCTTCACAGCCATCAATCAAGAATGCTTTGATGGTGTTTCCTGCTTGGCAGGGGGTTGGTCTGGATGGCCCTTGTGGTCTCTTCCAACTCTATGATTCTAAGATTTAAGAAGTTGGTCCCCATTTGCATGCTTGGTCTGAAGGTGGGTCCTGGATCTGAGAAGATAGGACAGTACTGATGTAGTACAAGTATAATGCTGGGAAAGCAGATCCTCTTTCAGCTGAAGCACATGTTCTGAAGAAGATGACTCACTCTCAGCTGTACGTACCCAGTGTGCAACAGCTGCAGCACTAAAATGCAGAGCTGTAATCTTTGGCCTGTTTTAATCAATGAATTAATCAACCAGATCTGCAATTCTGCGTGCAGTTGGCTTCAGTGAGATTGTATCAGCCTAACTCTTCGCAGGGATGCAACCCAAAGCAGTGGTTGATTAATAAGATAAGGTTGATCAAATTCCAGTTGCTGGGACCATGAGCTGCACATTTTTTATAGTAGGTATGTTGCATCTGGTGTGCTGTTCTAAAGAAAAACAAGAAACTATTTAATTGGACTTGTCTTCTGACAACAAAGCGCCAAGTTTACTTCATTTTAAGTGCTGACACTGGTATCTCAAAAAGGCATCTCTTTTTGCCCTATTTACTCTACATTGAATGTAATCACATGGCAAGGGAGAGGGGGGTAGTGGCAATGCCCCCACTGCCATGCCCCTGCCTGCCCTGTGGAAAGGGGAACCCATTGTAGTGCAGATCCAGCTCTTTATGCCTGAACGTTCCCTCCACAATAGTTCCACATCATGGCCAGAGCCTAGGTCTGGGAGAGAGGATTCCCCTACAAACACCCTGCCACCACCTGCCACCTGTTGTGCAAGGGTGAAGCCAGCTAGCTGCTATGGTCCCATTTGCCCCCTCTGCATTAGTACAAGCACAGAGGGTTTTTTTTGGGGGGGGGGGTGATGGTGGTGGAGTGGATGCCCAAATAGGGGCTACTGAAGTTTTTTATGATGTTCAAATCCATTTACAGTGGTACCTCAACCTACGAACGACTCAACAACGGAATTTTTCAACTTATGAGTGGGGCAAATGGCCGCACGCTTACAAATTTCTCGACATCCAAACGGAAACCACGGCGGTTTTAGATAGGGTTTTTTTTGACTTACAAATTTTTAGATGGGGACTTACGAATTTTTCCGCTTCCAATGCATTCCTATGGAAAATCAGGTTTCCAATGGCACTTTTCAACTTACGAATTTTTCGACCTATGAAGGTGCCTTCGGAACGGATTAAATTAGTAAGTTGAGGCACCACTGTATATCTAATCAATTAAAGGGCGGTGCCTTAATGAACTACGAGTTCTCCTAAAATTATCTTGTTATGGTTACTCTCTACGAGAGGCGTTCCAAAGGGTGTGGGCAGGAGAGGATGGCAAGTGTGGTGGCATGGTTCAAAAGACAAGCAAAGGAACATGTAAACATTTCAGTGTAGTATAGTATCAAAGTATTGTAATAAACGAGATTACCCGGCAACAGCAAGATTTTCATTGAATTTGTAGGCATACTTAAGGGACATACTGTGCTTCCCCAGTATGTTTTCCCTTACTGACCTCTGGAGGTTCCAGTTGTCAGTCCTGTTTCTGCCGGTGCAGGTTCAGGTAGTCCGAACCAATGCCTAAGCAACCACTCACATGCTGTAATCAATAAAGCTGTGGTCAAATTAATGTCAAAAATCTTAAACAAATATTCTGTGCCCTGTGTGATTTATTTTGGAGGGGGTTTGGGGGTCTTCACATGCAAGTATATTTTGGGAATGATCCGTGTTGTTATGTAGCTGCATTGCTTTATATTTTCTGGATGTCCCATGATGTCAGGCTTTAGGGAATCGGATCCGTCCCCCAGTGGCAGTAATTAAAAAGAAGAATGAAAGGAGTGTTCTTACCAGATAAGTTCTTTAATAATCACAGCGAGAGACAAAGGAATGAATATCTCTCTAAAAATGGCGTTGCTCCCAGTTAAGGTTCACCCCCTCCGTCCCCATTAATCTACGTCACTACGTCTGTTCTATCACCCTCAGAGCCTGTCTAGTCTTGGGCAAAGGGGAGGTCAGGAATGCTGTCCAAGGACACTGAATCTGCCAGCTGTCTCTCCTGGTGTTTCCTCTTCCAGCTGTTCCTCACCTAGTATTTCCCAGCTTTCCCCCTCTGGACTATGCCCCTCTGCAAACCACTGTTCTAAATCAATACTATCCTCCTGCCCTTGGGAAAGTTCAGGAGAAGGGGGACGTGTGACTCCCACCATTCCTCCTCAGTCCAATCCCTAATACATGATCAGATTATAAAGTAGTTGTGCTCTGTGTTACAAACAAAGTACTGCTAGGAGTCATTTCTTTTTGTTTTCCCATGTAAAACAATTCAGTGTGGCACCAGCAAATTTTTATTCTCAAAGTGTGGCCCAGGAAAAGAAGTTTGAGAACCTCTGCTGTAGCACAAAGGGTCTGGGGAGACTTAGAAGTGCACCCTATGACAAAAGAACAAGAGACCAGATAAAACAGCTTTTGTCCTTACCTCTCAACACAGGGAACATTGTTCATCCCTCTTACTCTTTCTCTTTCTCTTCCCCTTTCTCTCTCTCTCCGCCCTTGTTTCCTGCTCAGGATCCCACTGGTGAACCTGTGATTGCCCTGGAAGCAGCAGGCCCGGCTCCTTCGTTGCAAGACCAAACACTGAGTTGGCCAGAGAGTCCCATAGAACTGGCAGCCTTCCCTTTTAGTTCCATCCGCCTGAGAGTATGGTACTGCTACTCCTCACACAGCAGCAGCAGTATTGTAGATCCCTTTGTGCCCTGACATTCTGTCACCATTGCAGACCCAGCCCAAATCAAGGTTTTAGCTCAGGAGGAGTTGGGCTCCGTGGTGGGTCTTCATGGCAGAGATGATGACTGGGGTGGTCTAATGTGAGCAGAGGGGTGAGGAGGAAGGCCTAGAAGACAAGAACTACTAGCACCTTCATGGTAACATTTCAAAGATATCCCTTGTATGTTCATACACAAACATGTATTTATTTATTTATGTTTAAGTAAGCATGCTTGATAATGGGATGCAGAAGCAGGATCTCCTGTTCGGTGTCTCCCCATCTTTCCCCTTTCCTTCTCATGCGGTTTTGAAGCATCTTCAAAAGAGCCAAAGCTCACATCACATTCTCCTGGGCAGTGAATACCTTTCTGTATTGTGGGGATGGGCATATATGGAGGGGAAGTGGGCTGCAGGAAAATCAGACACTCAGCATTGGTATCAAATGGACACGATTCCTTCATCTGTCATCTAATCATCTTTGGCTGCTTTCACACCCACCCTCTTCTGTGGAATTGCCACCCTTTGCTTACTCACTTTTTATGGTGCATCCAGACAACGCCATTGTCATCCTATTGCATTCCAGTTTTTTCTGTGTTTGCTTCTCATCTTTTTTTTCCAGACCTGATTTGTTGCATTTGTGGAAGAGGAGTAGCAATAAAGATTGCAACATGCGCCTGTCTACTAGGGACTCACAAATCATGACTGGAGCTTTTTACAGGCTCCTGTGCCTTTAATTAAACACTTCCTGGCTTGCAGTTGCAGTCCGTTTTATTGCTTTCTGATGATCATGGTACAGGATAATCATGAAAAAATTGTCCATTGCCTTTCGACCTCATAATTGCCCTCATGTCAACTTCTGTTCCACTTGGGGAGGGGGAGAGGTTTAAATTACTCCCTCCCCTTTCTTATTTAAAAGCAAACCAGCATTATTTTGCTGTAAAGGTGCCAAAATGAGAGGAAATAAGTAGCTATAGCCTCCATCCTCCCACAGGAGCAGAAAATTACAGTTGGAACATGCAATTAAGAGGGGCTACTGAAACAGCAGTTATAAAGCTATTCACTATAATCCCTTTCCATTGCCCACCAAAAAACAATAAATGGGAAGAATCTTCAAGAAGGAATATTTTAATTAACATTGCTGAAAGCCTTTATAGAACTAGACTTGCCAGTGCATAAACATTATGAGATTCTTGGTCATGGGGGAAGGCATTGCTGGGTAGTATAGCGCTATTATCATGTGCAAGCATGGAACTTCTGTTTTAATTCCAGTTCCAGCTAATTGCAGAAAAGGAATGCCCCAGGCATGCTGGTGGACTGTAGTGTGGAAGCAACACATTCTGTATTTTTGTCTCACTTCCTGCATCTCCAGATACACCACACTCCCTCACTCTAGCGTCTGTGGCAGCGTTACAATTCTCCCTCTTTTTCAGACTCCATTCTCTTCCCCATAGCATATTTTTTGGCCCTGTTCCATGATTTGCTTCCTGTCAAAGTTATTTTTTTGCTAAGCCTGGTTCAGTCTCAGTTCAAATGTGTGTGTGTGTCCCCCCCCAAATAAAAGCATTTTACTAAGCTTTTTATTTTTTCAAAAAAAATTTAAAAGTATGCATATAAGTTAATGGCTGGCAGATGGCTTTTTGCTCAGCTAAGGAATAGTAGACCCTGGAGTTTATATAAGAAGTAGTACTAGGTGCTCAGCTCCTGATAGCTAACTGGAGGGCACTGCCAGTAGAACAGCTGCAGTCCTCACTCTTTGAGCAGATGTCCTAGCAGCACAGTGAATAAAGATTTAGTACCTATCTAACAAGGTTCATTGGCAAAGCCCCATATTAGCCAGGGATGCCAACTAATCAGGTTTTGTGGTGGGGAACCTTACTCTGCCCTTCTACCTTTATTAACAATTGCTTCTGCAGAAATCAGCAGAGTA